>NC_066871.1:17086120-17251120 GCF_022985175.1 Labeo rohita | reverse complement strand
CTATTAAAGTGCACCAACTAACCTGCGCTAGTTTACAGATGAGCACAGCTCCGGTAAACCATTTGCACAACTGTTGTGCATGCAAGGCGCTTCAGATCAAAGCTATGCCGTGTTTTCACTGATGGATGCTTTTGAAGCAAAGCTTCATGACACTTTGAAACCCTTGCGAAACATTTGTTTCAAATCATTGGTGCCAAAACACGTGATTGTAATAAACGAGGCTCTGCTATGTCACAACTGCTTCAAAATTATTCAAAATATCAGCAGTGTTGTGGGTAACGCATTACAAGTAACGCAAGTTACGTAATATTATTAATTTTTCCAAGTAACTAGTAAAGTAACACATTACTTTTTAATTGACAAGAAAATATCTGAGTTACTTTTTTCAAGTAAGTAACGCCAGTTACTTTTCCCCCCATTTACTGATTAAAAGCTCTGCTTTCCCCGTTGAGAGAAATTGTGAGTAAGATGTTAGTTCTAGAATCAATGTGAATATGCATTAATTCATCTCACTCACAAAAAACAGATTCAGTATTCCTCAAAATTAATAAAAACTGTAAAATTCAACTCAGAATATGATGCAAACCTGCAACAATTAAATATGTTAAATAATACAAATATCCTTTATGCACTTAATACCATTTTACTAACCGATGTCTTTGCTGCCAACCCTCGATGATCCAATTCAACCATACTAATAAGCAAAAATGACTCAAGATAATCTAACATTTGTTTGATTTGAGTTGATATTTTTTCTTCTGCGGTCTACTGTACAGACGTGAATTTACTTTTCTCAAAACCTGAGGCTTTTGGTGTGAAAAGGCTTTTACATTTGCCAAAAATAGAACTTTTTATATTGAAAACAAACAAGCCCTGCCCAGATTTAAAAAGTAACGCAAAAGTAAAGTAACGCATTACTTTCCATAAAAAGTAACTAAGTAACATAATTAGTTACTTTTTAGGGAGTAACTCAATACTGTAATGCATTACTTTTAAAAGTAACTTTACATAACACTGAATATCAGTGGTTCATATTTCTCATATTAAATGGTATTTAATGATTTGCTAATTGCACATAACATTTTACTATTTTAATAAAACACTTGCAGTGGGTTTGTAAAAGCTATTTTTATCCATTTATTGTTTTTTAGACTGAGTTTATGTTGTAATTACACAGTTTTGACCAGCAAGCATCACCAGTGTGTGGTGTTTCAAATTCTTCGAAACAGTGAATCAATTGTTTCAACTGATTCAACCCTTCAAAAAGGTTTGTTTCTGCCATCAGCCTTCCCATTGGTTAAGTCTGTTTAGCTTCAGTCATGCTACGCGATGAATGAGCTTGCAGTTCATTCTGCATTTGTTGCTCGGAGCAATAAATAAATAATTGAAAACATTGACAGATGGAGGCGCCGGTGTGGCCCCTTGCTCTTAAAATACTCTGTCATTTTTGTTCATACAGATAAAAATAATGCATCTTTTGAATCTGTGAAGACTAAAATAATGAAAGCAAACAGGATGCGCTTTCTGCCGTCTCTGTCTCTGACCTTAATTGCGTCAATAAATAAATAAGCGAAACACCGTGTACACTTGCCTTACAAGCATGAAAAATATATCTATAAAGAGTGAAAAGTCTACTTTTAAATGAACCAATTCAAATAGAACACAAATATTCTCCGATTATGTAATCCATATGAAACATGCAAACAGTTTCATCCACTACTGCGGAGATGTCAGTGTAGTCGACTTCATCTCTTAAAGCATTAGTTTATCAATAAATTATTAAAACATTAATGCAGCCTCATTACTGTTTTTCCCTGACACATTCATAATCATTACTTCTGCCGGTGTGCTGTGGCAAGCTTAATGCGTGCGCTTGAGTGCTTATTAGGCTATGTAGGCAATTAGGCTCAATATTGTGATTCAAATTAGTTGCGATTAGTTGACTAATGCTTAAAATGAACGACGACTAGTCGATCAGAAAAATCTTTTGTCAAAGGCAGCCCTAGTGTTCAGTAGGGTCACACTGTACATCTATTAATCAAAGTCTGATATAAAGATTAAAATAAACATTATTGGCACAGTGGTTGCCCGGAAAAATTTAAACTGGCTCCTCATGACCAAAAGGTTGCCGACCCCGTAGTACACCAAGGTTTTGCCAGACTGTGATGCACTGTAAAAAAAATAAAAATAAAAGTGGTTTCAACTTAAAAAAAAGTAAGTGTTTGTGCTGCCTTAAAATTTTAAGTTTAGTCAACATGAAATGTTAGGTTGTACTACATGAAAACGTGGATATTTAAGTTGAGGCAAAATTTTCAAGCAACACTTGCTTTTTTAAGTTGAAAACTTTTTTAAAATTGTTTTTTTTTTTTTTTACATTGTGAAAAAAAGTCTACTGCTATTAAAAATAAATAAATAAAACATTTCAAAATAACCACATAAAAATATTATATTTCCAAACAAATAAATATCTAAATAAATACATAAAAAATGGAATTTTCAAATAAATAATAAAAACATTTATATTTCTTAAAGACCAATGATGTAACTAAACTCTCTAGGTAAATAAATCAAAAAATAAAATGACAAAATAAAATATCAAAATATCTATTTCATTACAGCCTTGAACAATGAATTTGCTAGTCACATTCAGGGGTGGGACATTTCCATGAGTTAACAACATTTTTGGTTTTCCTAGAATATAACAGTTCTTTTTGAATCTGTAGATTGGATATTGATTAATTTGACTAATTTTTGATCGATTTTGATTCCATGGGGTCTGTTCAACAGGTGTTGATGATCCGCTGTGAAACCAAGAGAAAAAAAAACACACACATATACACAAATACTTACATGTTTTGCTAATTTTTAGAGATGGCCATCATCATTTGTTGTATTATGAATACACAGTTAACATTTGAAAACAACGTTTTTACTGGTAGGTCATTTTGATCTGGCTCGGGGATAAATGGCGAAGCTAGAAGAGTAACAGACCCCGTCACCACTGAGCACCACTGGCTCACTGATCTGCCTCACACACCAACTGGGACGATTATATAAGACTTTTAGGAGTTCCTTACACCTCAGTGAGCAAAAGAAGATCCTGCTGAGAGTCTCTCAATCACATACGGAAATACACACAAGCGTACAGACAGGATACACAAACAAACACGCACATACGCACGCACAGATGGCGGCCCTTCTGCTACACACTTACCCCTAGCTCTGTGACTAAAATATCAGTGATGCTGCCAAGTACAGTCACACAGTCGAAGATGTTCCAGGCGTCTTTGAAGTAGTTCTGTGGTAAAAAAGACATAGATGCATTTGTCAGCTGGGCTAAAGGAGGATTACGTTTGGCACACACACACACACTCAGTGACCCGTCGACAGAAACGAGCAAACAATTTATTTTCACTCTCTGGTGCTAATGAAAAGTCTCCTTTCCCCGTTTTAGCCTCTGTTCCTTCATTGAGTTTTCCTCTCCCTCAGCCTGTGTACAAAAAAGGGTGGATGCCCAGAAGACTAGTGGCCCAGATGCTGAACATGACGGCCTTTTTGTGAGCTGCCAAGTGAGTGCCTGCAGGAAAACAGTGCATTAGACCCATTCAGTACACCAGCTGCATGGAAACAGGGGCACCGGTGCAACGAGTGTGTGTGTGTAATTCTTTCCATCAACCACCCGTCATACCCGTCGTCTTGAAATCCGTCATTCTTTTTCCATTTTCCACTCCTAATCGCTTCAATGTGCCCTCTAGCTCACTATCTTCATGTGCGTCTCTAACTGGAATAACTTTTAGCTGACTACAACCATTTCTTTTGTGTCCTGCGCTTCCATGTCCCAACCCGTTTCTCATCTACTTCAAAACTCTCTCTCTCATGCTCAATCTGTTCATAAATCTGCTTGTGCAATGCTGATTTTGACCTCTTTGGTTTTAAAGATTTTTTTCCCATTTCATCAGCCCTGTTTCACACAAAACGGGTGTAACGGCACATGTATTTGTCCCAAATGGTCACGGTACGGATATCACAGTTCGGTTCATGCAGTCAGACAACGAATACAGTCAGTCATAGCCGATCAATCAAAAAGGAGACAAAACGGAGCAATAGGCAACAATACACTGTATGGGTCAAAATTATCGATTTTTCTTTAATGGCAGAAATCTTTAGGATATTAAGTAAAAATCATGTTCCATGAAGATATTTTGTACATTTCCTGCTGTAAATATAAGGGATGTAACGGTACGAGTCTTTCGGTTCAGTACACATGTTTTTCCAGGAAATTCAAACAATAAATGGTGTTTTGACAGTCTTTGATGCGGCATGACAGACTGCTGTATAAACGCCTCGGAGGGCTGTTCTGAGATGCTTTAAACGTGGCTGCGAATTTTTCAGAGTGTAAATTGTGTATTTATACATTTTAGAATGGGGGTCCCTCACATAATGATGACCGTAGTTGGGGATCAGTGGCATCTAAAAGACTGTAGTATAAGCTGAGGTAAAGTATAAGCTGAGGTAGATTTTTATCACTAAGAAAATTTTAATTCTAACTGAATTTATTTAAAGAAAGAGCAACTTGTTTAGTAAACCACTGTTTAATTTAAAAAAAAAAAAAAAAAAAAAAAAAAAAAAAAAGTTTTTCCCCTTGCTGTACTAAAATCATCCCGAACGGTGACGCCAAAACTGAGGTACATATCGAACGGTCATGTTCGTGTACTGTTACACCCCTAGTAATTACATAAAAACTTAAAAGGGTCATCGGATGCCTATATTCCATAAGTTGATATGATTTTTTAGGGTCTTAATGAAAAGTCTATTATATACTTTGGTTAAAAATTCTCAATGGTAGTGTAAATCATCAGCATACAGTGTGCACACCACCATATTTTTGTACTTTGCATGTGCAGGTATCATATGCGCACTGAATTTGTTTTGCAGTAATCAGTTGCTCCACAAGGTCGCAATACTGTCCCGGGCTGCTGTTTCAAAGTAGAAAAGAAAAACGAAAGAGACGGAACAACAACAACTAAATAGCGGTGACTGCAATAACAACAGACACTCACATTGACAAGCACTTGTGAGTGAGAGGGTATGAAATAGCCCAGCTTTGGTTTAAATGAGTTCAAAACTATTTGTTATCGGTCAAAACTCAGGTGGAAAAAAATAGAGCAGACACTTAACATGGATGAAGCTTTCTAGAGTCGTCTGCCTGTGTTTGTGCGCAACATCAAATGGAGAATACGAACAAGGCAACATGTTCAACTGTATATATACACTAGCTTACGCATACAAAAACGAAGTATACTTTGGGCTTTAGTCAAACTGTAATTTGATTGTTTGAATTTTGTTTTGTTGGTCTAATGCAATGAAGATTCAATGTGTGCCAGAACACACATTGAGTTTTGTGTCGAGGGAAACATTAGGCATCCTACATAAACTTCTGATGGTAAAATGTTTTTTAAAAAGTCTTTAGAAGATGTTGTGGATTCTAATACAGTCAATGTATACTTTCACTTGCATTTGCTGCTTAATGAGTGACCATTCTGGAGCCTACACGCACACACACATATACTTAAACAGGAGAAAACTGTACTGTAGACTCACCAGCGCTCCAAAGGCAATGATCTTCAATATGCATTCCATGGAGAAAAGTGAGGTGAACACTATGTTCAGGTTGGCTAACACAGCTTCATAGGCATCTGATGCTCCATCATACTAAGCAAACACAACACATTTAAACTGTATTAAACCGTATTTAGAAATGTCTCAAATTTTGGTAACTGGACTGCAAAAAACACTGTAGTACATCGGAAAATAGAAACAGAAAATTCCCTGCTTGTGGAAAGCACTAACAATGACTCCAGAGATTATAAAACTTTACTAAACGTTAGAAGTCTGGTTCTCAAAATACATAAAGTGAGATATACTAAAGTGAAATACTGCCACACCTTCATCATAAGGACAATGGTGTTGAGGGCAATCAAGGCCATGATGGTGTATTCAAACGGAGGAGACACCACAAACTCCCACATGCGGTACTGGAATGTTTGTTTGTTCTGCGGCATGTGGCGCGTGAGCGGTTTAGCATTGATGGCGAAGTCTATGCAGGCTCTCTGAAAACAGAACAGATACGACGAAGTTAATCAAGCTGAAAATCTGCGGCACCATATAAATGAGATCAATGCCAGCTCTATGCATAAAGAATGAGCTAGACTGATCATCTGGCTTAAAAACATCCGTTTGATATGTCCTTCACCTCATTCTTTTCCAGGCTATAATCCTCCATCATTTTGTCTCCCTGCTCCTGGAAAGTAATGATGATAAGAGCCACGAAGATGTTGACGAAGAAGAAGGGGAAGACCACGAAGTACACCACGTAAAAGATGGACATTTCCATCCGGTAACCTGGGCTCGGGCCCTGATTCTCGTAGGTCGCATCCACTGAATGTTTCAGCACCCTGGAGAGTGGCAAAAATATGAGGCATTGAGATGATTTGCTGCAATGTGATCATGTCAGATCTTTCAAGTTCTTTGATATGCCATGTAATCAAAACATCTGCTTTACATTAGAAAACAGAAGCAAACACTGGATATGTACACTGGAAATGATTTTTTGAATTAGGAGTTGAGATGTATACATACTGTGGCCACCCCTCTCCCGTAGAAACGGTGAAGAGGGTGAGAAGGGCCCAGAGCACATTGTCGTAGTGGAAATCGTATTTCTTCCATTCCCGCTTCTGCGCCCTCACTTCGTTATCTTTTTCATAGACAAGATATTCGCCCCTAACAACAAAATGCATTTAGATTAACACGCCAATGGGTCCGTTCGTAACGTGTGGTTGTGTGTGTGTTTTTGTCTCACCTGCAGTCACGCTCAAACTCCTTGGATTCATCGGTACAGTAGAAGAAACGGCCTTTGAAGAGCTGCACAGCCACCACAGCAAAGATGAACATGAACAGCATGTAGACAATGAGGATGTTCAACACATTCTTCAGAGAGTTCACTACACAGTCAAAGACAGCCTGAAAATAGACAAAAGAGAAGCGACAAATTCAAATGCAGCCTGAAAGCAGAACGCAAACTCAAAACACAAACCAACACATCTTCAAATTGTAAAAATACAAAACTACAAAGATCCATAAAAATAGAATTATAGTCAACTGAGGACTTGTCCAAACTAATACTTTTTCGTTTGGAAACATTCTCCAAAGTGGATAAATTTAAAATGTCTTTTTTTGCATTGCAGTGTGGATTGTGAAAACGGAGGCTGAAAACTATGACGCATATTTAGTCATATGATGCATTTTTACCAATAGATATCTATGTTTGTACCGATATCGTATAAATATGTTACTTTTTACACTCTACAGTCCTGCAAAGATGATAGAAAATTTAGTTGCAATTGCTGTCCTGTGGCTAAACATGAGGGCAGTTGTGTTTTAGATCAAGCACGAGTGAAAATTTCAGTGTGGATGAGAAACTTATGAAAAATGAGTTTCTGATTAAATAAAGCAGTAATTGATGTTGATAAAATCATGAGTATGTTTTGATTTAAAGGAATAGAAGCTAGTTTCTACCTAACACTTGTAAATGAAATAATTTTATATATTACTGATTTATTCATTAATGTGTAATATGTTATGTTTAAACAGTTTATGAGCTCAGATTTTTTTTTTTTTAACTCTTTTGCTTTAGACCATCTGCAAATGTTAAATCTTGTTGTAAAATGTTAAAGTTACCACTGCATTTGCCTGGGGAAAAAAAAAAATTCTGTGATTGATATATAGTTTATTTATAGTTATCTTAAAGCTTCAATGTACCGTATATTATAAACAAACTTTATTATTATTTATTTAATTCTAACAGATAAGTTCTTGTTAAAAACTAACCAAAATTAAAAATAATTTGCTTATAATTTCCACACAGGAGAGACTTATTGTTGTTTCCAAACAGAAGGAAAGATATCAATATCAGCGTCAGCTATCGGCCAAAATGATTTGAAAAATACCAGCATATCGGATCCAATATATCAGCAAAAAACCAATATCATGCAACACAGAGAATGAACAGAAATAAAAATGTAGCCTGACAGGTGAACATAAATCTTACAAGAAATGTCAAAACAGCATAAAAGCTGTACAAACACATATAAACAAAACTAATAAATGGTCACAAACACAGAAATAGCAAACTAATCAAATCAAAAACACAAAATAAAACAAAACAGACAAATTCCTGTAATGCAGAAAAAAAAAGAAAATCAAAAGCAGAATCAGACACAACAGACAAAAGAAAATTAAAGAACACAACCCGGATGAAACAAAACAGTATCAAAATACACAAAAACAAATGAACTGTATTTACATACAAAAAACCTGAAATTAATAAGCAAAAGTCAAAACACTTTCAATATGGAAATACAGCCAAAGATAAGTGTTACAAATAAATACACAAATTCAAAGAAGGTATGAAAACCAGACATAACAAATTAAAACAGTCTGGTCAAACACAGCCAGACACAGATTACACAGAAAAATAAAGCCCTAGTAGTGGAGAAAAAACAAACAAACAAAAAAAACACACACACAACATACTCTGGGTTTTTTTTTTTTTTAATCTCAGTCAACACAAGGAGGAACAAAAACAGTCAAACATAGTGGTACCTTCAGTTTGGGCAGACGCTTGATGGTTTTTAGAGGCCGCAGCACTCGGAGCACACGCAGAGACTTGATAGTGCTGATGTCTTTCCCCTTGCTGCTTCCTCTGCAGATACACACAAACAACAAACATGAGTTAGAACGTGAAATGGCAGGAGGTGTTAGACTACATGGGTAATTGGTCTTGCACACACACAATTTAGGGGTGAGTTAGTAGCTCAGGCTGTTAAAACAATGAAACATGCCTGCTACATCCACACATTTACTCCCAGCCAATCAGGAATCTCATCTGTGTCTCCTCACTGAGAATGCAGCCTGTTGTAGTCACAACCCAGCCCATTTCACAGCACTTAGGATAGACACATACTAAAACACATGCACGCAGTCAGTCTCACACCACACACGCTCTCAGACACGCTCGCTGGCTCATGCTGTACTGGAAACTAGCTCAGTGGATGTAATATCCACTGTACCGTCTTAGCCCATGCTGGAACCGCCACTGTACCTCTTTTCCCAAGGAACACTGGCTGGTTTCATTACATTGCCATGACGACAGCATGAAACATACAGAGCAGATTCAGGCATCCCTGCTGCAGAATGCCCAGCCAAACCTCTTTCTTTCTTGTTTTTGGGGTTGTCCTTTGGCAAACATGTATTAAACATATAAAAGGACCTGGAAGCACACATTCAGTCACTCCAGAGGGGAGGAGCGTCTACCAATCAGCTCTGGCTCTGTAGCGTGAAGAACCGTGTCACCCTGAAGCTAGTCAATCTAAAGAGTTTCTGGCCCACATTATCACAATTTTCAAGTCGCTCTTGTGGTACCAAAGCACAGCCATCCACCAGATGTGTGTACAGCTGTTGCGCGGCAGATGTGCGGCTAGTGACCAGCAAGATAAATGCAAAAAGTTGTACACTGAAAATTGTAAACTATGCAAATGTGTGGTTGTTCATGGATTTATATCACTGCGAAATAAATGTATGTAACAATGCCTTTCATTAGAATCACATACAGTGAGGTCTAAAAAAGTGATTTTTTTCCCCCAAAAATTAATACATTTTAGTAAGTAAAAATAACTTCGTTAGCTTTTAAGGTTTAAGTAAAAATTAAAAAAAAAAAGGCTCTTATCACAAGCTTGTGATTCAATTTGATTTCCAATTCGGTATCGATTATTTTGGATATGTATCAGGTACAGTACATGCCAAATTTTCTTAAAGAAAAAAAAAAATCTCTCAACTGATATATGAGAGTCAGACTACATTACTATAGTACTAAAGGTTACAATTAACTGATTTGTATACAAATGCTTAAATTATACTTACGTTTTTATAATACTAATACTAATAATTTTGTAATATTAACTTTACAATTACATATATTTCTACTCCAATTCGTTTTTTGAAATATGACACCAAACATTTAAATGGTGGCTGTCATAAAAACTTGACGGATTTATATAGACATAAATTAAACATGGAAAAACAATAGAAATTATAATGAATATGTTATATGGTGTATATATTTAGCAAAATGTTCCTCATAGAACTAATTGTTCTAGCTGACTAACAATTTTATTGCCACCTGAGGTAAATGTGACATTACGTGACATTGTTTACAAGCTGTTATACTGACGTCTTTATGCGGTTGAAACACTGATTGAGCGATACATGAGACAAAATACGTAAGTTGTACTCTTTCTTTGTACATACCTTCGGATGTTTATTCATTTTTATTTCGAGCTGAAGTGAAATTAAATCAGAGGAGACGATCAATCCGCGGATGTGGATATATATATATATATATATATTTTATATTTTTCATGGCCCTAGTAAAAACAGTAATACTGAAAAATAACTTTTGAATGGTAATGGTATATATATATATATATATATATATATATATATATATATATATATACACACTGTATATGAATATATACTGTATATGAACATAAATTAGTGAATGCTGTCAAAGTTTAAAACAAAGTTTATTGTTAGTTTATGCTATCAAATGAACTAATATCAGCAAACTGAACTTTAATTTAAAGTAATACTGATATGCTCATGAATTGGACACATTTATTTGTTCCACATACAAAGCAAACATTTCCTTTTTTTTAAGTGATTTTTCAAAAACTTTCAAAGTTAAATGGAAAAAAAAAATCATGATTTTCACACTTTTAGACCTCACTGTATAAGATATAAATATGTATTTATCTCTATATATATTTGGCATCTTTGTCTTCCCTGTCCTCTCTTCTCCTCGTGTCTCAGTGTCAAGGACAAAGGGCAGCGCTCTAGATTTCCAGTGCCGTGCCGAATCCTGCCCTGTCAGCAGATGTGGTTACACACTGTCAAGCATAAACAAGCGTCCATCAGAGAAGTGCTGTTAGAGTGACGGGTGCAGAGGTGAGGGACCTCTCAAACCCCCCTATCAGGACTACGTGGACTGAATGATCATCCACGGGTGGTTAACACAGAAACAGTGACAGAGTGATAGAAGGAGATGGGTGACTTGCAGACAGACATAGAGACAAATCCAAAAAAGAAAGAGAGGAAAGCTGTGTAATTGCCAGGACAAGCATTAAGAGGGAGGAAAAGAGAGAGAAAAAGAGAGAGAGAAGACATTACCCGCTGCCTCCGCTGTAGGTGTGAGCAGTTGAAGAGATGAGAGAGGAATCAGACACACACGCACACACAAGACACGGGGGAGAAAGGGAGTTTGAAGGAAGAAATACATTAATATGAGACACGTACAGTAAAAAGAGAGAAATACGGATGCAAGCTTGTGAATTGTTACACATCCACACTCCCATACATCTGTGTTCACTTACCCATTTATATTATTTACAAAACTCTAAACAATATATAGGAATAAGCTACGCCAGCAGAACATTAATGCTTATATAGCCAGACTTTTGACTTGCAGCAAACCGTCTGGTCCTCCTTGCAGCTTAGTCTATTAGACAGGAAGTGACCGCCTGACTGACATGTAAAGTGATCAACCACAGTCTGTTTTGTTTTTATGTTATGTTTAAGGGCATTTTTATTTTTTTTAAATTTTTTTTTACCACAGTGGAGTGCAACAGTCAGGTTCCAGAAGTAAAGAAAAAATATCCCATTCATTTTCTACATAGTGGAATTGATATTTAAAGGGAACCCGGGTATTAAGACTTGTATGGCTTAATATACCATAAATTATGTCTCTTTCTGAAATATGTGGTAGACAACCCATTAAGACTTACGTTATTTAAAAAATCCACATCGTTTTATACGTATTTTGGACTATGAGGGTCGCCATTATTTCGGTGGTGTAAAATGTTTTCACTCGGTGAGCTACTGCTGCTACTTGTTGCTATTTTTACCACAACACAACCCGTAAAATAAAATACCGGTACGATGACAAAAGCTATACTGAAAGAGTTTACAGATGGTAATGGATATAAACATGTAGGCTTAAACCAAATTCTGTGCCATCAATTTTTCTCCACAAGGAGTCTAATCACCGGTGGATATCGAGCGAAATCTGCGCTGAGAAACTCCTTCAATAGCTGCGGTGTCATGACAAACGTTGGCATGTTTACATCCTGCCACGATGGCCTGTAGCATTTCTTGTCTGTGCTGTTTATAAGCTCTTTCAGTAGCTGTGGTCGACTAAAAGCCTCAAAGGCATCAGGGATAAAGTGGAGAGAACAAAGACGTGGGTCTTTAGGAAGTTTAATTCGTTCACAGGCGTCTTCCCATTCTTTTCTCCTCTTCTTATTGCTAGAAAAAGCAGTGAAGACGTACATTCCTTTTCTTGTTGCTCTTCGACTGAAAATAACCAAAAGCAGGACAATGTGGCATCATATCAGTATTTTATTTCTGAGTTGTGTTGCTGTAAATATAGCAAAAGGTAGTGCCAGTAGCTCACAGAGTGCAACCATTTCACGTAATCGAAATAATAACGCCCCTATAGTCCAAAATATGTTGAAACGATGTGGACTTTTTAAATAGCGTAAATTGTTCATGGGTTTTCTACTACATATTTCAGTAAAAGACATAATTTATGTTATATTAAGCCATACAAGTCTTAATACCCAGGGTTCTCTTTAAAAATAATTTATAAACCTTTAAAAACAGACCTCAATAACTACGAGGTTGTTTTATGCTGGATTACTGTTGAAACCTGCATTATTTAATTTTGTTAAATAATCATGTTTAACATAAGAATTCCTTGTGAAAAACTACATTACCCATGATTCTGCAAAGAAATCTTGGGAAACATAAGCAAATAACAACAAAAGAACACTTTAGAGGTTGCCCACTCCCATGAATTACACCCATAAAGAACCTTTTAAAGCACCTTTATTTTTAAGCGTGTACTGCGAATGAGTCAGTTTCCCTAAACTCTTACACTACTTAAATATATGTTTGCATATTTTTGCAATATGTACCATTAACATCCCTACTTTTATATTTATCTGTTGTTTTCCCTCATGAAAAACATCCCAAGTACACAGTCTTGTATTGTCTTTTTTCCAGATTTTTAAATATTTTTTGCTTCAAATAATATTTTTAATGTTCTGATTCACCTTTTAGGTGGGTGGTTTAGTTCATGACTTAAAAGGTTTTTTAAAACTCCATATGGGGAAAAATGATTGGGATAAATACTACCAGAACCAAGGTCGCTGAAAAAGTCAAAGGGCACTCTATATAATAATGGTCTGCCATATAATAATGGTATGAAAATGAATACAAATAGCAGCACAAGTTGCACTGAGCGGAAATTAGCAGAAAATGTGTCTAGCACTATACTTTTAAATTTAAAGACAAAACCCAGAAAACAAAGTGGAACGTATGTTTCTGGTTCAAACAAATCTCAAACAGGGCACTAGCCTGGTAAACTTTTGCAAATTTACTATTTGGTTCTTAGAACTGCTTAGAAAACTTTGTTTCCATATAGAAAAAAAAAACAGTGCAGAATCACTTCTGGAAGCTTTATAAAATCCATTTCAGTCTGAGCTGGTTTTTAGCGTACAGTAAGCATCAGACAGTCAGTGAACAGACTGTGGGTGATCTGTGGGCATGCCGTCTGAGGCTGAGACTAGCTAACATACACATATGCACACTTTCACACAAACCTAAATCTATTTGAGTAGTAAACATGCATTGCCATATTGCATGTGACTTCATCACTATGGTGACAGCTTCTGGAGTTAGTTGCCATGCCTCCTTATTCATCATGATCTCATGATCCAGTGCTTTAGAGCTCATACTGTCACATGGCATACGATAGTATGTCACATGGCACTGTCATATGACCATAAGCACTTCACCTGCAGGGCAATGGAGACCCAAAGCTCTGCTGGTGTCTACGAATCAAACCGATTTATTCTACATGGTGCTTTTATGTGCAAAAAACCATATGAAAAATATGAGGAAATTTACTAAGATTCACCCAAAAATCCAAATCCAGCACTCAGCACAAAAACAAAAGACACCCAGCAGGCTCAAGTCTGGCAGCTCAAGCAGTTCACAGGCTCAAATCAGGAAATGTATACAACTGTGTGGCCTAAACACACACAGACCTTCTCAACAAACATCTCTCTACAGCACGAGAGACGTTGTCTCAGTCATCTCTGTTTATTTTCTAGAGATGATCTGGATCAATTCCATCACTTAAGACTTACTTAGTATTGTCTGTGTCACTAACTTACTCAAACATGCTATATTTGAACATGCAGTGCATCTGTCGTATTCCAATGTGTCTTTTTGGCCAATCAACCCTATGAAGTAAACACCTGTTGAAAGGTGTGTAGTAAGTAGGGATGAGATGTTTTTGCAAAAAACATTTTATACTAAATGGCCCACTAAGAAAAACATAATCACCAATATAAACAGACAGTCACTCTCACTTCTGACTGAATGAGCTGCACTCAAAGCCATTTTAATACACACATTCTATATATTATCACATCAAGCTGCCATGTTGCTTGAAAACCAAGAACATCCTAATGAATGAATGAATATACTTAATTTTATCAAATAAAATAGAAGCAAATAGCCAATTGATTCACACATATTTTATGCATTTGTTATCCAGCTTTCTGACTCTATATGCCAGTTAAGTGCATGATGACTACTGGCATCTGTTTCTTTGAACTTTGTAGCTATGCAGTTTCTCTCTCTCTCTCGCTTTCTCTCTCAGCTGACTTTTTGCCGCAATAAATAGACTCCCTAATTGGATCTTGCGTTCATCAAAATGGTGATACACATCTCAATTGGACAGTGCCCTTCTAGGAGGTGAGCAGTTTGATTGTCTGTAATCCCATTATGGTGTTATCTTCCTGGACAAAGACCCTGTCCAGGCCTAAGAGGTCCTAATGCATTCTGTGTTGTCTTGTTTCGCTGCTTTACATGGGCAGCTCTGCAGAAGTGATCTGTATATAGAGCATCGCCTGGATTTTTCCTTTCTTCTCCTTATGCCGGAATGAATCAATCTGCAAGTGTATCGGTCTAATCTGTTGATTTCTATCATGCACAGATCTAGTTGTGAGGTCCCTGTAATGATAGGTGAGTCATTCCAAGAAAGGACCACCTGTGTCCAGTCATCTGATGAAGTGTGCTAACTATCAAAATCTTTTAATATATAAAAAAGAATAAATATATAATTGAACAAAATTATGATTGTGATGTAATACAATTACCCTCTAATTTACCTTGTACAAGTATACTCATGTCTAGAAAAAATATTTAAATGAAATTATTAATAATAAAAAATATTTAAATATTATATACATATATATCATCAGTATAATCCGATTTTAATGTTTTTTTTTTAAGATGTGTATTATGCTCATCAAGGCTGCATTTATTTGATCAAAAATCTAGAAAAAAAGTAATATTTTGAAATATTATTTCATTTTTTTTTCTGTGAACATATTTTAAAATATAATTTACTCCTGTGATGCAAAGCTGAATTTTCATCACCCATTACTCCAGTCTTCAGTGTCACATGATCCTTCAGAAATTATTCTAATATGCTGATTTATTATCAATGTTGGAAACAGTTGTGCTGCTTAATATTTTGTTAAAACCTGTGGTATTTTTCTCATTATTCTTTAATAAATAAAAGTTTAAAAAGAACAGCATTTATTAAAATAGAAAATTTTGTAACAATATAAACTACCATTTAAAAGACTGCAAAAAGTAATTCATATTTTTATTCACCAAGGATGTGTTAAATTGCTAAAAAGTGCTAGCAAAGACTTATATTGTTAGGAAAGATTTCTATTTTGAATAAATGTTCTGTTGAAACTTTTTATTCATCAAAAAAATCCAGAAAAAAATATTTAGCAGTACAACTGTTTCCAACATTGATAAAAAAAAAAAAAAATAATAATAATAAATCAGCATATTAGAATGATTTCTTTAGGATCATTTGACACCGAAGACTGGAGTAATGGCTAAAAAAACAAAAAAATATTACTGATTAATTAATTAATACTAATTTTAATTCTAACAAGATCATTTATTGGTTTCCTCCATGTCACACCACATATTATAAATAATAAATATTCAAAATAGTGAACTGTGATCTATCTATCTATCTCTATCCAAAATAAAAAAAAGACACTTATTATAGACTTAAGTATTCATGACCATTTTACCTGCTGTAAATCAGTCAAACCACACTTGTTGGACGTTTTAAAGAAAATCGCATTCGAAGGCCCGACACAAAAACAAATAGACACACACGTACACATAAACACAAACACATTTAGGTGTCCACATACTGTAGAATGAACCAAGAGTTGATTAGCTGTAAGATTGAATTACTGCAGCTGGCTAAAGAATGACATGACCTCGCCCTTGGCTTGTGTCCTATGTGTGAGGGACGTGGTGAGAGGACGTTTGGACGGACAATCAGACAGACAGATCAGTCTATAGAAGGAGAGGACAGGCGTGTGATGAGAAGGACAGGCAATAAGAGCAAACAGAGGGGAAAGGGAGAAAGAAAGAGACATTACCCCTCTCCTTCCCCACCGCCTCCTCCACTGTAGGTGTTGAGAGATGATCAGAGACAGGAAGACAGAGACAGACAGAGCCAGAGACACATACAAAGACACAAAACACACACAGAGACAGAAAAAGGCACAGGGAAAGAATGGGGTTTTTGAAGCAGGAAAAATATCAATATGAGACAGAGAATACAATCACAAAATAATGCCAGAGCTCCTAGTTTGATTTATATGTGGACACCTAATCTAGTGCGGACACTTAAAATAATTTAAATACAAATACAAAAATACATATATACAAACAGGGTCCAAAATTAACTTTTTGCTATACCTGCCTTGGCTGGCAAATTGAGAAGAACTTACTGATCATAAATCTAGACTTTTATTAAAATATTGTATTTCATGTTATTGACCAAGCAAAATTCTGTATTTGTCCTTATTACAAAATAATGAACTTAAAAAAGAAGAAGAAGAAGAAAAAGAAAATTGCCACTGAAAAACGAAAGATTATGTTTTTGTCACTGTTGTTTTGGTGACTTGGCATTCAGATTGGAATAGCAATTTTTTTTTTAAATTTCATTGTTGTAACTCCAGAAGTTAACTGTATATATTTTAACAAAAATAAAATAAATAAAATAAAATAATAAAATAAAAATAAATAAATAAATAAAATAAAAATCTCTTCAGTAGTATTTCTCTTTCAACCATACGTTATTTTTTTTGGCGAGAACAAGATAATATTTTCCAGTTTCTAGAACAGTTCTCATGTTCATTTAAATGCCAAAGCCTCTTTTTACTTTCATTTGACGCTCTGCAAGTGCTAATTTTGGACTCTGTACACAAAATACTATATAAACATGCACAGATACATACACACAGATACGAGTCACTCCCTGAAATTGAGTAAAAGGTTAAAAACAGACTCTGTGAGAGATAGCAGAGATATGGGAACTGTTCCCACGCTCACAGCCAGGGAGCGCCAGTCACCCCAGAGCGCCTGCCGTTCTGAGCGCACTATCGCTGTGTGGAGAGAGAGGGAGGGACGGAGAGAAAGGAAAACTGGAGAGAGTACAGTATTTTTTGGGACGGGCAGGCACATCCAAATGCCTCTATAGTATGAACCGCCTAATAAGAAACTCATTTCATGCAGGAGCTAAAGATGTGGGTGCAAATGGAAGTGGGGTCGGGTGGGATTGGTGGTAAGGGAAAAAACAATGCTCAAGAAAGTCATGCTGGGAAAGATAATCAATGCAGTTTGCAAGCTCTATTTGTCCCCTCAAATAATGTTTCTTATATTTGTTCCTTAAATGTTATTGTTTCTATTGTTTTATGCCTTATAACTCAAAATCTAGAAATACATACATAAAACTTTAGCCACATCAGGTCGAAATTTGTGCCATAACATTTTAAAACAAAATAATATATCTATATAAACTACTTCACACAAAGTCTGAAATATAAATACTTAAGTTTCTAGTGTTCAGATGCCAAAAAACGCATTCAACGAGAATGTGAATTTCAGCATCAGACTTTGCATGAACACCTTTGTAGTGCAAAATTATTTGCAGGTTTTCACATTTAATTGTGTCAGACTTGTGTGAACAGGTCTTTATTAATATCAATTCTTCTATCTGACAGCCATTCAGTTTGTATGCATGGTACATGTCATGTGTTGTGTGTACTGCATGTCCACCTGGAACTGCATTAAATATGGACTTTTTTTTGTTGGAAAAGAATATGTGTGCGATCACATTTACAGTCGTTCAGGGACTGAGGAGGATGTACACAAACACATAGACAGAACCATATAATATTACTATTTCAAAGCATTCAGATTCTGGTATTTCAGGAAGAAAAAAATTGATCTGGGTTCATATTTCTTCCATTCATGCTTTCATTCAGGTCATCTGACATGTCGATTCCCAGAATCTGTCCTCATGCTCTTTACTAAGTCTGGAAAAGAGCCTTTCACATGCATTTTTTCCAGTTTCATACTAACAGATGCACCTTTCTGACCTCTCCCTCATATTAGTAACACTCTCAGTCCAGTAGCTGGGCCGCATGCTTCCACTGCGATCGGATACAAAACCTGGACCAGCCATTTTCATGGCTAATCATAAATGCCTTCTTTTTTGTTCCTGTCTTTATTTATAGCAGTTTAACAAGATTCCCGATCATTTCAGTCTGATCTTAACCATTAAAACGGCTCATTTCTGCATGGATTGTCACAAAAAAAAAACCATACTACACTTCTCAACTGTAAACCCTCATCACATGAATAAGCATTACAACCCATTTCACATGCAAAGAGGTCAGCCAATCATAAAAGGGGTCATTTACATACACAAATCCTAATAGGTACACAACCCTGTTTAATTCTACCTATGGGTAAGAAATGGTCAGGAAAAAACTATTACTACTAGTTTTAGCTAATTATAAATAGCTATTAATGATACAAAACTGTAGCATATGGTCGCTTAAATGCTCTCTCGCTTCTTCCTTGTTTCTTCATTTTTGGTTCCAGGTATGTGACGTAAAAATGGAGTGTAGAAATACCTGGGGTGAGTGTGGCTGGATGCTCCAAAGAGTCCTGGGCACTAAAGGGTTACAGGTGCCCAGGTAGGGTCATCACCCTCATGGAAATGGGCCCAAGCGCACCTACTGAGTAGGCATTGGGCAAAACGTTGCGCATGTTGGGACAGGGTGGGGATATTCAGTGAGAAATTACCAAAAGGAGAACTGGGCTTAATGTGGGGAGGGATAAGGAGAGGAAAAGAGAGGGTCAAGATATGCCAAACGCACAGAGTTGGGGAAGCAGAGAAAGGCAGAGAAATGGTGAGAGAGAAAAGAAAGAGAGACAGAGAGAGCTGGGTTGTATGGGTAGCAGGCTGGCGCTCCAGGGTGGCAGAGTGCTGGCGTTTGACCTGTAGGGAGCAAGACGGAAAAGGACAAGGACAGGCAGCAAGCAGGAGAGGAGAGAGGAGTGAGGCATGAGCGCTGGGGCCTTGATGACACTTACGTGAAGGCGAACGCCACCAGGGCACCACTAACCACTATAAAGTCCAGGATGTTCCACAGGTCACGGAAATATGAGCCTTGATGCAGGACAAGACCTAAATCTACCATCTGAAACAGAAAGAGAAAATGTTAAACAAATGCAAAAGTTTGGGATCAGTAAAATTTCAAAAGAAATCTCTTATGCTCACCAAGGCGGCATTTAGTTGATCAAAAATACAGTAAAACAGTAATAATGTGAAATATCAGTACAATTTAAAGGGGTCATGAACTGAGAAATCAAAATTCCCTTGATCTTTTGACATATAAGATGTCATAGTGTTATAAAAACATACTGTAAGTTTCAGAACTCAAAACATTTCAGGACTTTTCTCCATATAGTGGACTTCAATGGTGCCCATGAGTTTGAACTTCCAAAATGCAGCTTTAGTGCAGCTTCAGAGGGCTCTAAACCAGTGATCCCAACCACGTTCCTTAATGCCCCTGCACATTTTGCATCTCTCCTTTGACACACCCATTTCAGGTCTTCGAGTCTCTACTAATCTGAGATTTTCTTACTACAGGGAGATGAGAGGGTCTGTATTACTTACTATTGGAGAAAGCATAACGGCTAATTTGGATTATGTGTCCCTTATTAACCAATCACAGCAGCCTTGACGTCATTGAATTTCAGATATCATAGGATTGAATTAGAACGAATTAGAAGTGCCGTAAGCTGAATCCTACATGTCGCAAAAAGTCAGTGACTTCTCTTATAAAAACAGCATTTTTTTCGTGGTAAACTCTACGAGTAGATGTGGAAGATTAGCAGATAGGCTGTCGATTCATTAAATGATAAGCCGTTTTCTCCAAAAAGCTGTTTATTCAGTGTAGTGAAGCCTTTCTTCCACTGACATCCATTCAAAGAAAACGGCCTCTGGTCTCTTTTCCCACGTACTACCAGACCGGAAGCGTACGCTTTAGCCATTGCGCTTTTTTTCAGCTAATGGTTGCAGGCTTGCAATCTAGTGGCTTTGTCTACTAATGAGCTGATGATCTGAATCAGGTGTGTTTCATTAAGGGGACATGGAAAACATGCAGTGTTGGGGGGCCTCCAGGAACGTGGTTGGGAACCACTGCTCTAAACCATTCCAGCTGAGGAATAAGGGTCTTATCGAGCAAAACAATTGGTCATTTTCTAAAAAAACATTACAATTTATATACTTTTTAACCAAAAATGTTCATCTTGTCTAGCTCTGCCTGTGTATTCTGGTTCAAGACAGTTAGAGTAGCTTGAAAAACTCCCATCTCAATTTCTTCTCCAACTTCAAAATTGTCCAACAAAATCATCCTCCTACAAAATGATCATTTGAGGTTAAAAAGCATATAAATTGTCAATTTGTTTAGAAAATGAGCAATCGTTTCACTGGATTAAACCATTCTTTCTCATCTTGGATCATTTAGAGCCCTTTAAGCTGTATTTAAACTGCATTTTGGAAGTTCAAAATCGGGGCACCATAACAGCCAAAAAACATGTTTTTTACTGACTGAAAAAAAGAAAGACATGAACATCTTGACAAGGGGGTGAGTAAATTATCTGTACATTTTTGTTCTGGAAGTGAACTTCTCCTTTAAGTACAATATACATAAGTATAATGCATCTTAGAGTGACACATATAGACCATCACAGCCAAGACAGCTGTGCAGGATAGATACGTACCTTAATGAGCATCTCAAAGGTGAACACACCCGTAAACACATAGTCAAAGTATCGCAGGACCTGCAAGCACAAAAGAGAGACACAGTGTTAGCAATAAAATTAGGCTCTTTATGACAAATCAATATAATATAAAGAATGATAAATAAATAAAAATGATGGAGGAGTGAACTAGTAAATTAGGGGATGATTAGAAGCATAATATATAATAATACAATAATAGACTGAAACACAGAGACATGAAGAGAGGATGCTGAGATGCGGGACTGTCTCACATTGTTGCGGGGGGAATCGGGCCAGACAGGGTCTTCAGCAGCAAGGGCAATACTGCTCATTGCAATGACCAGCAGAATACACATCTCAAAATATCTGAGCGTGACGATATAGTGGCACAGCCTCCGAAATCTAAAATGGAAGTTTATAAAAAAGACTTGTTAATAACAAAAACAACAACTTCTTTTGAAAAAAGCTCATTTATTTTTATATAAAAACTACAGTAAAAGGTAAAACCAGGTGACACTAATCAGTTTTGTTTAATGTCAACACCAAAGAGTGTCTGCACCCCATTTTATTTCAATAAATTAGATACATTTTTTATTGTCAAAATACATTAGTAAATTAGCAAGTTTCACAGAGATGACTGCACTCACGGGTTGGTGGTAGTCAGAATGAACATTGAGGTGTAGGGTGGCATGGGTTTAGGACCCCCATCATCTTTCTCATCATCATCATCGTCACCCTTTGTGTCCTCTTTCTTGGGCAGGGGCTCAGTGTTTGCATTCTTATTGACTGTGGAGATGTGAGGAAGGGAAACAACATAGTAAGACACATGACTAAGACAGTAAATAATAAAAGGTGAGTTATTCTCTTCAGCTCCTTCTCTCACCCTGTAGGATGGCGTTACTGGAGGGGAACATAGGGGGAATGTCCACGGCAGTGTAATCGGGGTTCATGCCCAGGTGACTAGTGCTGGTAACATTAGCAGTGGTAGAGGAAGGGTTGGTGAGAATGAGGCTGCTCTCGGTTCCAGTATGTGCCAGGCTGGCAGTGTGGGCACTGTTGGCCAGATTAAGCAGACTATCATGTGGGGTGGAGTTACTAGGTGGCTGGGTGGCTAGCTTGTTGTTCATGGCATTGTCCAGGTCCTCGCTGTACTGACTGTCTTGCCGGGACAAAGTCTTCTGAATGGGACGGGTGGTAGAGAGAGTGGGGCCATGACCATCCCTGGATAAAGAAGACAGCAAAATGCAATGCGTCCATCAAGTGCATTGATTAAAAAAAAATTTTTTTTCAGAGGGTAATTTAAACTAAACTCACTTCCTGGTACGGTGTCGCACTCCTCTCTCTTTTCTTCCTTCACCCTCATGGCGATGATGTCTGTGTTTCCGCTCTCCTCCATCTGCACGCTCACACTCAGATCCTCTGTCCCTGCCCTTATTCCTGTGTCTCCTCCCTCCGCCCTCTCCCTCATCCTCTGCGGCTTTACGATGTTGGCGGGCCTGGCTGCAGCGCTCGCCATGCTGATGTCTGCGGTGAGACTCTCTACCCTCCCCATGGCTCTCGGAGCCTAAAAGACTCCGCCGAGATCCTGTGGAGTCCCCCCTTTCCAGTGATGTCCAGGGCTCAGATCCTCCACCTCCTCCACTCTCCCCCTCATTGAAGTTGGGCTGTTTGTGCAAGAGCTGATGAGTGCGCTGGGGCTGGCCGTCACCCGGACGGGTTTTGTTGGTATTGTTATTGCGGTTCTCCTGAGGGTCCACGACCAATGGCCGGTCCAGATGTGTCTTCATATCGGGACGAATGTGACGGGAGTACGAGACCTAGAGGCATGGTAAAAACAACACAATAGAGCACACATTTGTCAATCAAATAAGAACTTAATTCAAGACAAATATTAATGTAAATACGCATATCTTTCTTTGTCATTTCTTCTCACCTTCCAGCGGTCTTCGGGGTCCAATTCATTGTAAAGAGCCTCTCTGCTGTTCATCAGGGTCTGTCGTCTCAACTCACTAGTGCGCTGCTCCCATACCGACTTACAACCTTTGTGATTCTTCTGTTGCTCCTTACTGTAGAAAAGAGAGAGCGACAGAAAGAGAGACATTTACAGTAGATCTGAGATTAGTAATCATCAAGAGGGAAAAGTGAGGTTGCTGCAGCTACCGCAGGCTGAAAATGCCCACCTACAAGCTACCAGCTACCATTTGTTAAAGAGGATGATTGCACCGCTTGGGTCAAACTCACTCACAGAACACACACAGAAAGAAGATAACTATAATAATTCTGGGAGTGAACACATCACAGGCGCCCAACCCTTGGAGCAAAGCATGTGAAAGAGAGAAAGTAAAGGAGATAAGAGGAGAACAGCAGGTGATGAGTAGCAGGATGAAGAGAGAAGAAGAGCCGAGGAGTGACAAACCCGTCCCATCCCACCCAGCGGTCTGGAGAACAGAGCGGGGAGCAGCACAGAGAACCGAGGAGGAAATGCACATGTCGAAAAAGGCTGATGGGAGAAGAGTGGGAGGTGTGGGGCGAACAGAGAGGCGTTTCGAAAGAACAGAAAGAGTATAAATGAATAAATACCAGTCCAGAAAGTGTTCTGTTGCATCAAGACGCTCAGAGTTTACTGTCACGCTGAGGAGGAAAACAGCATGTGAGAAACACAGAACATCTCTTTGCCCTTCTCCCTCATTCACACGCTCGTCCTCACTGATACACACACATTTTCTCCATTTTCTCTCTTTTCTTTTCTTTACAAATACTTTGATGCATAGACACGCTAACAAACCGGTATCATCTTCAATTGGTCTGTGCCTCTGCATGTAAGTTGTGTCTATATAACTGTGAGAAGATCACAAATCAGCTTGTTGATGAACAAAGGAACACAACATTATAGATCTATGGCACCAAACATAACAGAAAAAAAGTATGTTTCTTTAAATAGCCATCTGTGTTTTGTAATGCAGTAACTTCATTACTTTTTAAAGGGATATTCTGTCATTAATTACTCACCATGTTCTTCCAAATCCATAAGACCTTCCTTCGTTCATCTTTGGAACACAAATTAAGATATTTTTGATGAAATGTGACTCTGCATGGATTAGCAACGCAACTGACACGTTCAAGGCCTAGGAAGATAGTAATGACATCGTTAAAATAGTCCATGTGACGTCTGGTTCAACCGTAATTTTCTAAAACTACGAGGATACTTTTTGTGCGCAAAGGAAACAAAAATAGCAACTTTATTCAATTACTTTTTCTCTTCTGTGTCGGTCTTCGACGCATGTTCACAAGAGTAGAAGAGAAGAAATTGTTGAATAAAGTTGTTATTTTTGTTTTCTTTGCGCATAGAATTGACGTAGCTTCATAAAATTAAGATTGAACTAAAGATATCACATGGACTATTTTAACAATGTCCTTACTACCTGGGCCTAGGGTGACCACCCGTCTCGCTTTGCGTTGAACACAGCGATTTCACCCCTTGTCCCGCACGTCGCAAATTGAGAAAATGTCCCTCATTTTCACCAGTCTGTTTTTTTTTATAGTCATTTTAAGAAAATATACATACGTTCTTTTGCCTTTTTAAGGAAGCTTTTTATTTATTCTTTTTGCAGCGTAGTTTCCTCGCAAAGGATGTGCGCACCTCATCAAGTGATCTAGCACCACTGACAGACAAAGGTCGAGCACACACGAAAAACACGATATTCTTTCAGTGCTTTCAGACACGACTTTCTTCTTATTTTAATAGTTAGTTTGAGGTGGTTTCTATGGCGTTAACAATGTCCAGAGCACATTATTGTAATGCGAGTCTGCATCAAAATCTCTTCTCTTACAGGTGGATTCTCTTCACTCTCATTCAAAAAGACGTGCTTTCTCTCGCTTACATGCATGCTCAAAAACATAAACGCATATGACAACACATGTAAATCAGTATTTACATAGCAGTAGTAAATGTATTTGTCTCACACGTGTCCCGCATTGTCCCACAAACTCACATCTACTGTCCCGCAACAGATCTATTGGAAATCTAGTGGTCACCCTACCTGGACCTTGATTGTGGTAGTTTAGTCTATGCAGGGTCAGAAAGCTCTCAGATTTCATAAAAAAAAAATATTAATTTGTGTTTCTGTATATGAACGAAGGTTGTACAGGTTTGGAATGACATGAGGGTGAGGAATTAATGACAGAATCTTGGGTGAACTAACCCTTTAAGGCAGTTAACCATGTTCCAAAAATAAGTTAATAGCCAGTTAGAATCCAGCTACTATGTTCCAAAATGCACTTACCAACATAAATTGGATCTGATCTACAGTTTGTGAGTAACATTTTTAGATAATATGAACATTAAAAACATGGGTTCTGGTTCCTTTTGGATTTTCTAAACTTAAAACTGTCTTGTGTCAGTTTATTTAGATAAGAAATTAGTACTTTTATTCAGCATGTATAATATATAAGTACAAGTATAATGTTGCAAAAGATTTCTATTTCAAATAATTGCTGCTCTTTTGACTGAAACCAAAAAAGCCAGATTGAAAGTGCTTCTGTGTGTGTGTGCGTGCATGTGTGTGTGTGTGTGTGTGTTATTGACCCCTATGTTTATTTGGCTGATACAAGACCAACACACAGTCTGAACACATAAAAACAAAACATAAAAGGAAGACAAAGAAATTGTGGGAGAGAATATGTGGCAGCAGGACAGAGAGAGAGATGAGAGAGAGATATACTCACGCAGCAATGGAAAGGTTGGCTGCAGACAGTGGGCTGACCTCTGCTACTTCCTTGGCCGCCTGAAGAGCCATTTTCTGATTGGCTGCTTCCTCTTCCTCCTGTTCATCCTATGCATGGAGAGAAACATGAAGCATATTGGTTAAAACGTGATGCACGCTGGTGCGTAGGAGTGTGAAGGATAAACAGTCTGAGAGAGGGAAGGAGAAACATGGTCACAGAGTTCCCATACTAGTGCCTAGTGAGTTAATGGAGCCACCATAATAAAATAATAAATAAAGAAAATGATATAACGTTTTTTTTCCTGTACACAACTATTTATTAGCGATTCAACACTGATTTTCCCTCAGACATTTCTAAACAAGCCCAAGCATACCACATGCATTTTTGTGAAGTGTATTTTTTAACACCTGATCCACTACCAAAAACAGTGGTTTTTATGCCTGTTTACCTTGGTCAGCTCTTGCGCATTGGCCAGATTGTCCACAGCGATAGCCAAGAACACATTGAGCAAAGTGTCTGTTCACATATGGGTTAAGGAACATCACATTAATGCTTCACTGGTGTGTGTGAAAATTAAACAAACAGTGTGTCAGCATGCAATATTGTGTTTTTGGATACAGTTGCCGAAGAGTGTAAGAACAATGAAGAAGACTGAGAAGACCATGCCCTTTTTGACTCCACCCTGAGACTCGATCCCATCATACATGACCATGTTCCAGTCTTCACCCGTCAGGATCTAAGGTGCAGGAAAAAGTCCATAATCACAAAGCCATGGAAAATGCACAGAATGATTGCAGACTGTTTGATGCTCACCTGAAATACTGTCATTATTGCTGCAGGAAAAGTATCAAAGTTTGTTGGCGGTGTGCCGGCTTCAAAATTAAACCTGAAGAGAAGAAACTGTGGTTATATTACTGTTACATAGAGTATTTCCATTTGGAGTCTGGTGACCCATAAATAAATAAATTTTCCTGTCATTATGTGTGTTTTAATGCTATACTGACTGTCCTCCAAAAAGCTGCATGCCCAGCAGAGCAAAGACCACGATGAAGAGAAAAAGGAGGAAGAGTAAACTGATAATGGACTTCATGGAGTTCAACAAAGACACCACCAAGTTCCTCAGAGATGCCCAATACCTGAAAATGGGAAAAGTGGGACATTTAAAATGCTTAGTGCTTCTTGAGACAACTTAATGTCACAAAGAGTGAGACGGAAAAACAGACATGGGACACGGGACGTGAGAGACTCACTTGGTCACTTTGAAGATCCTCAGTAACCTGAGAGCTCGTAACACACTGATCCCAAATGAGGTTCCTGGCTGGATGATAGACCACAGCACCTCGAAAATGCTGCCACAAATGACCTGTCCCACACACACACAAAGACACACACACACACACACATATATATATATATAAAACCCACATTTAAAACTCATTCAATAACAGCAAGCCACAAAACAAAAACCCCTCAACCAACGTCAAAAATACAGTTGAACATCTGTTTCTCACACTTCTCACAAAATCATAATTTAGCAAAACATCCAAAACACTTAAATAATAATAATAAAAAAACTCTTTGGGCTTGCTCCCTTTATCAGGGGTTGCCACAGCAGAGTGATCCGCAAAGCCGATCTGGCACGTTTTACGCCGGATGCCCTTCCTGCCGCAACCCAGCCCTGAGAGTGCACTAACTCGTGCAACCCCAGTGCTAGGACACACTCACATACACTCACTCAGACACACATTCACACACAAACTCACTCACTATGGCCAGTTCACCTACTGCATATCTTTGTGGGATTGTGGGAGAAACCGGAGTAATAATAATAAAAAAAACTGATTTACTGATTTATACAAACTTCTGCAATGATATAAACATTAATACCAGAAAGAGGAATGAACAGCTGGCATAATGACTGAATGATGTTTTTTTGGATTTAGTAAAAGAAGAAGGAGGGATGAGAGAAACTCACAATGCAGTCAAAACAGTTGAAGGAGGAGTGAAAATAAGGTCTGGTCCCCAGCCCATACATCTTAATACACATCTCTGACATAAAGATCCCAAGGAAGATGAACTCAGCAAAGTCTGGGTTGAAGAGAGAGAGGGAAACAGACAGAGAGAAAGAGCATTTGCAAAGGTCAAAGATACAAAGAAAAGAAAGAGCAAGAGCATGCCCATCAACATGCTTTATTTGTTCATTCGTAAGCCACAGTTAATTTAAGTCTGTAAAGTTTTTGTTCCAGTTTAATTTATGTTGATGTCACAGCTTGCAGATGATCGCTACTTAAAAGTTCTGCCTGACTCTTTAGCTCCGCCCACAGCTCGCCTCCAGGAGCTTAACTGTTTTTAGAGGGAAGTGGTATATCTGTATCTGTCTTTTATAAATCTGATAAAACTAAAAACAGAGATATGAAGGATGCAATACTATTCTATATGTCATGGGTGGCGAACTCCGGTCCTGGAGAGCTGCAGCCCTGCAGAGTTCAGCTCCAACCCTAATAAAACTCACCTCTCTATAGCTTCCTAGTAACCCTTCAGACTTGATTAGCTTGTTCAGCTTTGTTTGATTAGGTTTGAAGCAAAACTCTTCAGGGCTGCGGCTCTGCAGGACCGACATTCGCCACCCCTGCTATAGGTACTCAAGGTTAACAAGAGATTGGCAGAAACTGTGTGTGTTATGTCTGCTTTAATCAACAACAATGAATGAATAAACAAAGAAAAAAGAAGATAAACAGAGTAAAATCTTTAGAAAGTAAAATATGAAACCATACACAGGAAAATTAAAAGCAAAAAAAGGGAAACTTCACAGGTCCACGCAGATAATACATACTCATATTCCTGCCGATTTTCCCACACAATATGCACAAAAAATACAGAAAGGTTTGCACATTCTGTGTGGGTCTACTGTACTAATGAGTGAACAGACAGGTGGACAGACTTACAGAGGAAGTCGGACAGCATTTCGGGCTGGTCGTAGTGCACAACAGCCACACACAGTGTGTTGAGTCCCACCAGACAAAGCACGGTCCAGTAGAAAGCTTGCGTCTTCACTATGTGCCTGATGAAGAATCTCAGTCGACGCTCCTTTTTATGAAAGGAAGAGCCCTCCAGTTTCGAACTCTTCAGACTGCCCCGTGCAAACGGAGAACCTGATGGGAAAAGAAGCAGATAAGCAGAGTGTCAGAGAAATAAAACTGTAAAATTCAATGAAAACTGAAAAGTGCTATCTGATATGACATCTGAAAATTAATTTTGCAATTCAGGTTAATTTATTAAATACACTTTTTACTCAAATTGTTCTGCTAGTAATATATTTTGTAATTTGTAAAAAAAATAAAAATAAATAAGATTTTGTTTTTTCAAGATTTTTGAAGCTACAAGAATATTTTTGCATGCAAATAAAATAAAAATAACTTTATTCAACAACTGAAGAGTTCATCTGCAAAAACAGATAACTCAGTTTTTAACAATTTTAATTGTTTTTTTCATTGTGCATTCCAATTAACCTCAAACAAACTGCAGTTGGATTATTTTGACTATGTAAAAAATAACTAAATATAGCTAACTAAGACTATAAAACACAATAAAAACATAATAACATGATTAAAAAAAACAGATTTTTGAAAAACCAAAAACAACAACAATAGAGTTTTCTGTTTTTGAGAATAAACTCTTCAATTTATTTTCTTCCGTGTCAGTTTCCACCATGCGTTTATGAAAGTACCACGACGTGTTGAAGTGAAGAAATTGTTGAATAAAGTCGTATCTTCGTAGCTTCATAACATTACAGTTGAACCACTGATGTCACATGGACTATTTTAATGATGTCCTTACTACTTTTCTGGGCTTAAACGTGTCAGCTGTGTTGCTGTCTATGCAGGGTCAGAAAGCTCTCGGATTTCATCAAAAATATCTTAATTTGTGTTACGAAGATGAACAATGGTCTTATTGGAACAACATGAGGGTGAGTAATTAATGACAGAATTTTCATTTTTGGGTGAACTATCCCTTTAAATTAAAAAAAAAAAAAATCAATCTTTTGGACCCCACTATAGATTAGTATGTACTTATTGAAGTACACTAATAACAGGAACAATACCTCTGGAGCAATTAAGCAGTTAAGTGAATTACTCAGGGGAACAATGGTGCCTTACAAAAAGATGGTAGTACCAGGGTTATTGTATTTAATTAAAACAAATACCATGTTTTTTTTTTTTTGTTGTTTTTTTCAATTAAATAATAATATTCTATGATTTTCAAACTGTCTTTTAAAGAACACCAAAAACTAACATGTTTTTTTTATGTAATTGTTATGCCTTTTACCTCATTGATCAACCCTGCACCCAAAAAAAAAAAAAAAAAAAAAAAAAAAAAACACATACACAAAGTGTATTTGTGTTTTTATGTAGCTCAAATGCACCTATATCTCCATCTCCATCCTCTGCATCGAGCAGGTCTGCTTTACTCTTCTTGATGGTGGGCCTCCTTCGTGAGCCTGTGTGTAACAGACGATAGTCACTCAATTCTAACATACAGATTCAGACAGCCTAAAATATTAATACATCAGAAGACTAAACGAGATATCACATGTCTGCTGTGAGCTACAGATGAACGGCCCATGTAAATGTGCTCATGAACACTACATTAACTGTGCATATGGACGTGAAGTATACAATATCACCCCCTCAGCAAAGCTAACACGCTATTGATCTCTCTCTTCCTTTACAATGGAAAATCAACACCTAGTCCCAGAGAGGGAGCAAAAAGAGGAGGAGAGGGGGTTGAGAAGGAAGGACGGATGGAGGAGTTCACGTAAATACCGTCAAAGGGCATCCGGTCATCTGGGTCATTGTCCTCGTCAGCCAAAATCACTTCTTCTGTACACAATCAAAAAAGATTCAAATCAAACCACTGGAAAAGTCATGAAAAAGGAAAATTTCTAGTGCTTAAAAGAAGCCTAATGAAACATTTTGTACGTTATCAGCACGTTCCAATACTGAGACATACGAGTGTAAAGACATCCGTATCAAAAGAGACAAGCTACTATCTGAATTCTTGGCTTGAGCTTCTCTCTGGAGTATTTAATGGCTCTTTCTATGGCATTTACCTGCTTTGCAGATCCACTCCAGATATCCGTTCAGCTCTCGCTCTATCTGCTGCTGACGCTTCAGCTTGAGAAACTCTCTCCTGTTCTCCACACGCTCCCTTTCTTTGGCAAACTCTCTGTATCACGTACACATGCATGCAAACACATGCTCATCAACAGATGAACACAAAATGCACATACACACTAGTTAAATACAGATATGCTTGCAGATTTTTGGTCCAACTGAAGGTTAAACTGCGGTTTCAATGCAGCTTCAAAGGGCTCTACACAATCCCAGCTGAGGAATAAGGGTCTTATCTAGCAAAACGATCGTTCATTTTCTAAAAATAAAACAACATTTATATACTTCTTAACCACAAATGCTCATCTTGCACTAGCTCTGCAAAGCACATCTTGAAGTCGAGCCAGTGCAAGACAAGCATTTGTGGTTAAAAAATATAGACTTTTTTTTTTTTTTAATGATGATCGTTTCACTAGATACAACACTTATTCCTCAGCTGGGATCATGCAGAGTCCGTTGAAGATGCATTGAAACTGCAATTTGGACCTTGAACCCTTTGATTCTGGAATGTTTTTCTCAAAAACCTTAATTTCTTTTTTTTTTTTTTTTGACTGAAGAAAGAAAGACTTGGGTGACACAGGGGCGAATAATTAATTCTGGAGTGAACTAATCCTGAAAAAAAGTAAAAAAAAAAAATGATGATGATGACAAAATGATTAATAAATATCTCAGATTCTGCACTTTCATCAGATAATTGTGACACTGACATGTGAACTTGTTTGCACAAAAGATCAGATTTCTTTCCACTGAAGCACAAGATGCTATTTATTCACCCAGTTTTCATTTAAATTGCTCCGGTGATAATATAACTTAAAAATGTAATGAAAAATGATATAATTGTAACCGTAAAATATACCCAAGATAGCTGCCTCTGCACAAGCCATTAAAAATCATATCACAAAATACACAAACAATCAATTTTTTAAACACACAATATCCACAAACTGTATTTTTTTTTTTTAACATATGTGACCCTGGACCACAAAACCAGTCATAAAGGTCAACTTGAAATTAAGATCTATCCGAAAGCGGAATAAATAAACTTTTCATTGATGTATGATAGGGCAATATTTGACAGAGATACAACTATTTGAAATACTGGAATCCGAGGTTGCAAAAAATCTTGAGAAAATCACCTTTAAATTTGTCCAAATGAAGTTCTTAGCAATGCATATTACTAATCAAATATTAAGTTTTGATATATTTATGGTGGGAAATTTACAAAATATCTTAAAGGGGTCATCGGATGCCCATTTTCAACAAGTTGATATGATTCTTTAGGGTCTTAAATGAAAAGTCTCTAATATACTTTGATTAAAAATTCTCAATGGTTTTGTACAACAACACCTTTTTTACCTTGTCAAAATGAGCTCTGCAAAAATCATCTCATTCTAAGGGGTTGTTCCTTTAAATGCAAATGAGCTCTGCTCGCCCCGCGTTTAGCCGCTAAACTTCCTAACTACCACGTTATAAGGAAAGGCGATCACAAAGATTCATTAAAAAAACGCTTATACTCACTTCTGCTGTAAGTTAAGCTGGATCATGAATGATTTGTGCGAACATAGACGGATATATGTAGATCGGGAGGCGCATTCCCTTCACAAACAAATGTAATCTTTTGCATCTTCAGCTACTCAGATGTCGGGAGTAAATGACGACCACTATGTTCATTATTACATCCAGCAACACAACACCTCAATCGCTCAATCTGAGATATTCTTGTCTAACTTACATCCCTGCTTCGGCATCGAAACAAGGAAAGTTAGTGGACTGTGACAGCTGGTCTGAGGTAAGAGCTCATGTTAATCAACTATCGTAGGAACGGCCTCTGTCGGTGTGACGCCAGAGAAACTCACAATGGGGATATTATTTTTACAGATTAATTAAAAACCACTGCATGGATTTTTATCATTATAGGGTAGATTTGTACATACACTGCCAACACACATTAATGTTCAAACAACATAAAAAAGTGAAGTTTGCATCCGATGACCCCTTTAATGGAACATGATCTTTACTTAAATGTCCTAATGATATTTGACATAAAAGAAAAATGGATAATTTTGAACTATACAATGCATTTTTGGCTATTTCTACAATACCCATGCTACTTATAACTGGTTTTGTGGTCCAGGGTCACACATAATTCACAAAACTATCATAAACACTGCAATTCACAAGCAAATGAGTCAACGCACCAAGAGCGCAGACCTGAAAAATGACAGAGCTGAATTTGAAAAGAGCTCGCACTGTCTAAGAGACGTTTCTTACCCTGACAGCACACCCAGCACAAGATTGAGCATGAAGAAGGAGCCGATGATGATGAGGGGGATGAAGTACATCCAGTTCCATGCACTCCCTGAAGCATCGTTGCTCTGTAACGGCATAAAACAGCCCAGTCAGTACCATGAGGCACACATCCAAACATTTTTTCTCTCTCCAGCTGAGAGTACGGCTTGTTCATCTGGTTTTCTTTGTGTTTGTCTTCCCAAGACTCTCCACAGCTCACTTCCAATGGAGTCAAGTAGAAAGACATCAGACTGTTTGCCATTTTTATTTGCCATTTTCTTTAAGGTGATGGGAAATTTGACCCCACAAACAGAGGATGCGAACATTTATGACAGGACCGTGGCAGATCCTAGGACACCACGTACCACGCGACGTGCAACCTGAGAATGGCAACCATCTGGCTGGGGCTGCTTCATCTGTGGTACACACAGCTGGGTGCTCGGCACCGCTGCACCCTGTCACTGCAGAGAGGAACAAATGGGCAGCCATCTTGTGTGGCATTGCTCCACTGGCTGCCTCTAGGGAAGAAGCCCAGGCTACAAAAGCCCACAACGAAACAGCCCACAAGTGCTGTTTCTGGAAAACTGCAGACGATGTTACAATCCCTGCACATTTTGGTATTTAGGCATTTCAAGAGGACACATTTTTGTTATAGGGATAGTTCACAAAAATGAGAACTGTTATCATTTACTTTATTAGCAGAATGTCAAAAAAGCGAAAGTAGTTGGTGAACAAGGATTGTCAAGCTCAAAAGGATACAAAAAGCACCATTAAAGAATCATAAAAGTAAGCCATATGGCTTGTGCATTATATTTCAAGTGTTCTAAAGCTTACAATAGCTGCGTATGAGAAACGGACTGAAATTTACGCTGTTATTAACAGAAAATTTTAGACTTTCATTGAATGTACAAAGCAGCAAGAATGTACATTCTGCTAAATATTTTTGAGTTCCAAACAGGGTCAGAATTTAACTTTTCCATTTCCAAATATTTGCCCCTTGGAATTGATTTCCAGGGGCATTTTTACATTTGTGAAGGCAATTTTTATAATCACCTCATTATTATAAAAACCATATGTTGCCTTTAATGTCAAATACTTAAATTTACCCAATTACTTTAATCAATATTTTAAACATGTTGTCAATAACAGACTGTTTAAAATTGTATCTAAATTACACGTGCAATATTATGAAAAAAAATCATTATTGTAGATTATTGCTCTTTATATTGTAATGATGATTAATACTGGTATAGGAAATAATGTAAAACGTTTTTGTTTTGTTTTGGGCACATCACATTCTGGCTTCATAGACAAACATGCGGTTATTCAGCACAAGTTATGCAAAAACTCCCGTTATAATCACTGAAGCTATGAAATTCATCTTTTATTTACATCATATCTGGACTGGTTTGTTTATGATGAGGGAATTCGTGAGTGTGCACCCTCATCAACAATCTAATCTAAATGCCTCTGACTGGCCAATGCATTCCTAAATTCAACAGAAACGCATTTGGTTGGTTATAAGGCTCAACGCTGCACAAAACTGTGCGTAGAAGCAATATGAGTGCAGTGTGAGCGAATCTAAGTGTAATAATGCGAAATGACACTTTTCAATCATCTTCACATTTCACTGTAATCGCGACAGCCATAATACTTTTGTTTAATTGTGCAGGGGAATTTTTTGCCCCTTTGTCTTTAATTTATGGGTAATTTTTGTCATTTTGGCGGCATTTTTTAATCACAATCCCTTAATTTCTGAAGTCATACGAGTTTGGACTGGGACAATAAATGATACATTGCAAACTGAGAAACGACTGGATCGATTCTAAGATTTTCTGAATGCATCGTGATTCTTTGTCGAATCGATTCTGAGCTAAGTTTTGAACAGCAGATGGCACTGCATGCTTCAGAAACAGCCATACTTTGCTTGCTTCCAGTTCCTTACACACACTTGAACCTAAAATAATCATTCATAAAGTTAAAAAAATTTGACGCAAACTACAAGTGTGTTCACAATAGGCTGTGTTTACATTAATCTTGTGTCTTAGTATTTACATTAATTCTTCATGAGCATTTGTGTATGTAAATTAGAGCACCATCTGCTGGTAAAAACTACGCTTAGAATCAATTCCAGAGAGAATCAGGATGCATTCAGAAAATCCCAGAATCAATCCAGGAATCACGATGCACTGATTTAGCGTCGCAGCCCTATTTTGGACTCATATCTAAGATAAACTAGCTAATCCTTTAAGGATATTTTAAAATAACCCAGCTGAATCTGCTGAGATCTTCAGATTTTATTTTCCATTTACACTACATTTACACATTTCGCAGATGCTTTGATCCAAATTGACTTAGAAAAGAAAAACTAAAGCAATTTGTCAATTTTTGTAAAATACAACACCAAAATACAATAGATTTTGCTGTTGCTATGCCCCATAGTCTTCCTCACTGTCCCTTCCTCTGTCCCCCTTGATCTGCCCCACTTCCTTTACGTCCGCTCCTTCGCTCTCTCTGCATGTCTGAGAGCTCTGAAAGCCCCAGTATGTACTGCAGCTTTTTTGCAATTAAATTTTCATAGGTTTCTTTCTCAGCAGCTGTAAGAATAACTTCAGTTGAGCAGGGTCTGTTATATATAGAGCCCCGTTCACCGGAGAGAGGAGGGAAACAGGAGGAAGAAAAAAGCTGGGGCAAGTAAAAATCGGGGGTACAGCGAGCCAAGCAGCAAGAGTAATAAAAAGACAGCAGGGATAAAAATACAGTAAGACCAAATAAGAGATGATGCCATCCGATTGGGCCATACAGAACTGCAAGCCTTAGTCATATGGAATCACCATCCTCAGAATAATTCTTATTGGCAAGATCATTTCGAAAATAAACCTTTAATCCTTCAGGTAAAGCTGCTGTTGATTTGCGAGATGGATTGACGTGGCATTGGGATTTAACTGGTCCCTGAGGTAACATCATTAGTTTGCGAAAATCTTGAACATAGCGTTGACATCACTGCCCTATTTTCTGTCGCAGAGGGTGGGTGAACTCACCAGAAACAGCGCTCTCTGGTCAGGGTGGACAGGCTGGCCACGAGCGATAAGACTATAAATGCACTGCGCCGTCTTTGACTCTATAGGCCAGATTTTGCTTACTGTATGTCTGCGACTGCAAGGTACAGGGGATGTGGATTAGGTGGGGCTGTTCAGTCCCTCAGATTGGATACTTTCTGATAATCTTTAAGTAAAAGACATCAGTAATCCTCTACTTGGAGGATTAATCAAAACCTAAATAATACAGGATGTCCAGGTTAAAAGGTGAGGCCTGCCAATTCCGAGCTGAGACAAAAGTGTTTTTTTTTTTTTTTTTTTGCGCTTCACGCACAAGGACCGCTGTGCTGCTATAAAGATCTAAATTAAATACAAATTAATACTTTTATTTAGGACTGCACGATTATGACAAAAAAAACATAATTGTCAGTTATTACCTTGAAATTGTAATTGCGATTATTAATTACGATTATTACAATTTACATTTAAGGATGTTTTGAATAGCTTTATACCATTATTTGAAGCACTGCATGCCACACTTTTATACATAGTTTCTTATAGATACTGAAAAAAGCACAAATATCATGTCAAAACTTCTTCAGGGCCTCAAAACACCCTCTGACCCCAGAGGGTTGAATATTAAAAAAAAGTAAAAATGTAAAAATTACAACAATAATAATAACAATAATAATAAAATAAATAAATAAATAATAATAAAAAGAAAAACTTAAGACAACCTGTAGTAATATTTTTTCATATGTCATATATTACAGATTACATAATTGTGGCATCTGTAATTGTAATTACAATTAGAAATTCAATAAATGGTGAACCCCCTTTTATTCATTAAGAACGCATTAAATTGACTCCAATAAATGCTGTTCTATTTCTATTAAAAATTATTGTTGTTCATGTCAATAATAATTTAAAGGGATAGTTCATGCAAAAATTTAAATTCTGTCAATAATTACTCACCCTCATGTCGTTCCAAACCCGTAAGACCCTTCGTTCATCTTTGAAACACAAATTAAAATATTTTTGATGAAATCCGAGAGCTTTCTGACCCTGCATAGACAGCAACGCAACTACCGTGTTCAAGGCCCAGGGGCCGGTTGCACCAGCTAGACGTAAAAAAGCTGGGTGTACGCCCTACACTGGACTTTGCAACTTCCAACTTTACGGTAAATATTTACACCTGTTGCACCAGCTAAAACTATGATTAGGCGGAACTACGCCCGGCGTAGACGATGCGCATCCACGCAAACACATTCTCCCGCAGTGATAGCTGAGATGACACCCACGCTGCAATGGCTACAACTACTAATATAAAACTGAATTGCTCTAGACATCATAACAAGTGAAGCCACCACAAAATAATTTCATTAACTAAATATTTTCTAACATGTCTGCGATTTTGTATCTGAGGTCTCCCTGCACATTCCCATGACATATTTCTTCAGACTAACACTAAACATAAAGGCGACCGGTTAAGTAAAATATAATAAATGTAACACAATGCTTCTCTCAAGAGTTATGCAGTGTTAGCCGTAGTTTCTTTTTTACTTTCACTACTAAAATTACTCTTGCGCAAAGTTTGTGTTGCTTGCCCATAATAATTCTTTACAGGCCACATTATTCTGCCCGAAAAAGACCTTAAACGTTACAGTTGGCATCTGCACTAATTAATTAAAAACGAATCATGTCTGAGCAAATCGTGACTTTTCACTTCATGCCTACCTTTGACTAGGCGTAAGATTTAGTCTCAGACGTAGCACTACGCCGAGATGGTGCAACGGGTAGAAATTCTACGCATGACTTAAAAGCGCATTTTACCCAGCCTAGTCTTACAACCGGGCGTACGCCCAGCTGGTGCAACTGGCCACTGAAAGGTAGTGAGGATATCGTTAAAATAGTCCATGTGACCATCAGTGGTTCAACCGCAATTTTATGAAGCTACGAGGATACTTTTTGTGCACAAAGAAAAAAATAACTGACTATTCAACAATTTCTTCTCTTACAGATCAGTTTCCAACAGTCTCTGACCTTTCGATTTCATCAAAAAAAATCTTAAGAAGATGAATAAAGGTTTTACAGGTTTGGAACAACACAAGGGTGAGTAATTATTGACAAAATTTTCATTTGTGAACTAAAGAGGTGAACTAATCTAGGTCTATTTAAGTGTAGGTCAAAAAATCCAAAAATGAAATGAGGAAACTCTATGGCTTTAGTGAAGTTTAGCAATGTGACTTACATAGTATAACAGGTCAGTCCAGCCCTCCATGGTGATGCACTGGAAGACTGTGAGCACGGCAAACAGGATGTTGTCAAACTGGGTAATACCATAGTTGGGTCCAATCCAGTATGTTTTACATACTGTTCCATTAGGACAAGACCGAGCGTTAGTTTCATTTCCACATGGAAACTCCTCCCGGATCTCATCTATCAAAAAGAAAAGGGTGTTTTTTCATACATAACATAAATGAATGAAGAAGTCTGCGAGTGAGAACGAGCACATCGAGGCCTACCAGTGATGTTGTCAAAGCAAGTGGTGTGAAATTTGCCCATGTAGAACTCCAGACCAATGATGGCAAACATGAGGATGGCAAAGAAGAGCAACAGACCGATCTGCAGCAGAGGGATCATGGCCTTCATGATAGATTTAAGCACAACCTGCAAGCCTGGAAGAAAGAGAACAAGCATACTGACATTGTCAAAGGCTTTAGTTTTGTTTTTGTTTTTTTGATTTTTTTGGATTACAAAGCGTGCCAGAGGGTATTTTGGACACAAAGTGAATAACGTAAACTGGGAATTATCTTGTGTCAAATATACTGCATCAGCATCATAAAAGTACACTATATTCTTGTCGACTCAGGTCATGTGATAGTTTAATTTGAGGGACCTAACGCAATTTATCCCTTCCCTTTAACCAAGCTCTTAATATCACATTTGCATAAAAACATCAAATTGGTCATGTCTTCAATTAGATCAAACCTAGTGTGATGCATTCAATGAAGGCATTTTTTTTGTTTTGTTTTTTTGTTTTGTTCATTATGAAGATTATGAAGATCAGGTAGAAATCACATTTGGAAAACAGAATATTTAAGTGATTAAAATAGCCTGTTGTTGAAATTTGTTTTAGTGCTCCAACTGTCCAGATTTTATGATCATGACACCATCATTTTTGCATTTTAGTATTGGCATTGATTAAAGTTTTAGCAATTACAGTTATTTCATGGATGTTGACTTTGTGAAGTTCCCTGTGGTTGGTTTTTGTGGATACAGGGTCTTCAAGGTGAATACTGAGGTTTGCTGTCACTTTGCTTCAGTAGTTCTGTATTTTTTGCTTGCAATCCTTCTTAGTGTTCAACAGTCCCACTTTCAGTTTTCACTCACTATTTTTCTTTGTTGATAAAGTCTTATCATGCCTTGTGTTTTACGCAGTCATGATTATAAATATTTTTGTTTCTAAAACACCAAAAATTAGAATGTTAGGGTTACAGAAGCTCCTGTACAGAGCTCCCAAGATTTGTTCTTTTTGGAAGTCTGACAAATCACCCATTTCTATGGAAGCCCGTTTCTGCCACTGAATAAAAAATAAAAAAGGGTAATTATGACTTTTTATCTCATCAGGACTTTCTTTCTTTCAATTGCAAGTTTACATCTTGCAATTCTGACTTTTTTATCAGAATTGTGAGATATCAACTCACAATTGTGGGTTATAAAGTCAGAATTGTGAGATATAAACATGCAATTCTGAGAAATACATTCACAGTTCTGAGAAATAAAGTCTGAACTGTGAGATAACTCACAAACGTGACTTTTTTCTCAAAATTGTGAGATATAAACCCGCAATTCTAAGAACACATCAGTCTTTTTTCCACCTCAGAAATGGACTCAATAACTCGCAATTTTATCTCTCACAATTATAAGAAAAAAAGTCAGAATTATGAGAGAAAACGACAGAATTGTAAGATATGAACACAGAATTGCAAGAAAAAGACACAATTGCAGGACACAAATCCGCGTTTGTGAGAAAAAGTCACAATTGCAAGTTTTTATCTCACAATTCTGACTTTACTTCTCGCAATTGCAAGTTTATATTCCACTATTCTGACTTTATTTCTCACAATTGTACGTATATCACGCAATTCTAAAAAAACATCAGAATTGCAAGGAAAAAGTGAGAACTGCAAGACACAAACCTGCATTTGCAAGAAAAAAGTCACAACTGCAAGTTTTTATCTCACAGTTCTGATTTCTCGCAATTGCGAGTTTATATCCATCTATTCTGACTTTAGAACTCGCAGTTTTGAGTTTATATCACACAATGCTGAGAAAAACAATAGTCAGAATTAGGAGAAAAACATCAGAATTGTGCTATATAAACGGAATTGCAAGAAAAAAGTCAATTTTGATTTTATATTCTGAAAAAAAAAAGTCACTATTGCGAGTTTGTATTGCACAATTCTGAGAAAAAAACTTGCAATGACCTTTTTTTATTTAAGGGTGGTAACGGGCTTCTATACATTTCACCCACGGCTTGTACTAAACACTGCTTAACACAGCACTGATTTACAGTACAAACTAAAGAATACAGAACATTTGCTGTAGCCTACACAAATTATAATAACCCCTATAATAAAAGACAAAATATGTTACTCACTGGGAATCCCAGACACCAGTTTGAGGGGTCTCAACACTCGAACAGCACGCAGCGTCCTCAGATCAAAGTCTGAGCCCACTGTGGACAGGATTCTGGAGAGACAAGAAAAGAAAAAGTCAGTCAACGTTTAACCTGGGATATTGTGGTAAACAGCAGTCCTGTACTCATACAGGACTTGCTTTTGGTGACAACTTTGCTTTTTTGAATTGAGAAAAGCAGGTGTAAAGGCAGACAAAAGCGCTTAAGTGATTATTCCCCTTCCAAAATAAAAATTTCCTGATAATTTACTCTCATGTCATCCAAGATGTTCATGTCTTTCTTTCTTCAGTCGCAAAGAAATTAAGATTTTTGAGGAACCATTTCTAGATTTTTCTCCACATAGTGGACTTCAGTGGTGATCAGGCTGAAGGCTAAAAAGTCAGTTTAAATGCAGCTTCAAAGGGCTCTAAATTTTGCTAGATAAGACCCTTATAACGTTGGGATCGTTTATAGCCCTTTGAAGCTGCACTGAAACTGCATTTTTAACCTTCAATCTGTTGAGCACCATTAAAGTCCACTATATGGAGAAAAATCCTGGAATGTTTTCCTCAAAAACTTTAATTTCTTTGCGACTGAAGAAAGAAAAACATGAATATCTTGGATGACATGAGGGATTTTTTTTTCTGGAAGTAGAGTAATCATTTAAAGGAACACTCCACTTTTTTTGAAAATAGGCTCATTGTCCAACTCCCCTAGAGTTAAACAGTTGAGCTTTACCGTTTTTGAATCCATTCAGCCGATCTCCGGGTCTGACGGTAGCACTTTTAGCATAGCTTAGCGTAGATCATTGAATCTGATTAGACTGACAGCATCTCGCTCAAAAATTACCACATATAATGACAATATTTTTCCTATTTAAAACTTGACTCTTCTGTAGCTACATTGTGTACTAAGACTGATGGAAAATCAAAAGCTGTGATTTTCTAGACCGATATGTCTAGGAACTATACTCTCATTCTGGCGTAATAATCAAGGACCTTTGCTGCCGTACCATGGGTGCAGCAGGTGCAATAATATTATGCAGTGCCTGAAAGTGACTGGCACTAAGTTTGTGTAGATGCAGAGAGAGTCAAGTTTTAAATAGGAAAAATATCGAAAATCTTTGGTCATTTCTGAGCAAGATGCTAACGGTCTAATCAGATTCAATGATCTATGCTAAAAGTGCTACCACCAGACCTGGAGATCGGCTGAATGGATTCGAAAACGGTAAAACTCAACTGTTTAACTCTAGGGGAGTTGGAAAATGTGCCTATTTTCAAAAAAAAGTGGAATGTTCCTTTAAGTTAACCCGAGCTCAAGTAAACGTATTTGCATCCAGACTAAACCAATGCACACTGAACACTGATGAAGTGAAAATGCTAAATGACAGTATTAACACTCCCCATAGTCAGACATCTACTCGACAGTGTGTGAATCCTAGACTGTGGACTCAAAGAAAATAAGCAGTGGGCACTAATGGTTTCAGAGAGGATGGCACACACTGCCCGTCCCCCCACAAAGTGAATGTCAGAGGTCCATGTGCAGAGAATAGAGATAAATGTGGATACCGCTGCTTTGTATTCATATGACCTTTATTTGTGCAGGAAAGTCACTGGAAACTGATTCTCTTCAGTGATAACATGCAGAGAAGAACAAAGACGCGAATCCATCTGAATCGATACAGCACCGCTGCTAGTGAAACATATGACACAGGAATTTTAATCAACATTCATACGCACAGTTGCAGCAGTAAAATATCAGTTTCATCACCACGTGTTTCTGGAGACTGCTAACAAACTAAATCACGTTCACTGGGCATGATGACATCTAGGAAAATGACCCTTGACATATTACAACCTGTCTAAAACAGCTTTGATATGAGTGTCAACTGTTAAACGAATCAGCTTGTGTTCAACAGAACAAACTAAAAGCAAAAAAGCACAGAAAAAAAAGCAAAGGACAAAGGAGAGGCTGAAGGAAGACTGGTTATGCAGTTAATATTAATGTAAATTACTCAGGATGGACAGAAAGCCAAATGAGAAAGAAAGCAGGAGAGAGAGAGAGAGAGAGAAAATGCACAGAGCAAAAGGGGAGGAGGTGAAGAAAAAGAGCCAAAGGGGGTTGGAGGAGGAAGAGGCAACAGAGAAAGGGGAGGAGCTGGATGAGAGTGAGAGGAAGATGCTGACTGGCTGATTTATTCCCATCTCTCCTCGTCTATTTATAGAGCTGCAGTTTGAGAGCCACCACTGTCAGCTGTACCTGACTTATTATACAACACTTTCTCTCCAGTTCTCTAACACGCTCAAGTACTTGTTTTTTCTATGAGGGTGGGGACTTTTCATTGACTTCTACTGTTTTATAATGAGCATATCATACTTTTGATTCATAACCCTGTTCCTAACCTGTTCCAAACCCTTATTTTTTTGTTATATATTTGAAATGTTTATTAAAAGGGAAGTTCACTTCCAGAACAAAAGTTTACAGATAATGTACTCACCCCCTTGTCATCCAAGATGTTCATGTCTTTCTTTCTTCAGTCGATAAGAAATTATATTTCTTGAGGAAAAAATGCCCCTAAGTTTGAACTTCCAAAATGCAGCACGATCCCAGCCGAGGAAGAAGGGTCTTATCTAGCAAAACGATCTGTCATTTTCTAAACAAACTGACAGTTTATATACTTTTTAACCTCAAACGCTCGTCTTGTCTGCGTGAACTCAATGCAGTCAATATGGTAAATCCAGTTAAGGTAGGTTGAAAAACTCCCATCTCGTTTTCTTCCCCAACTTCAAAATCGTCCTATATCACTGCAGAAGTACCGACCCAGTGTTTACAAAGTGAACATGCAAAGAAGGTCAAGCGCCCTTTACAAAAAAAAAAAAAAAAAAAAAAAAAGGTAAAACAGTGATTCTGACATTGAAGAAGAAAACGTGATGAAAGTTTTTCGGCCTACCCTTACTGTATAGACCCGGATTACACAGACTACACATACGCATCACAGAGACAAGACAAGCATTTGAGGTTAAAAAGTATATAAATTGTCAGTTTGTTTAGAAAATGATCGATTGTTTTGCTTGATAAGACCCTTATTCCTCAGCTGGGATCGTTTAGAGCCATTTAAAGCTGCATTTAAAGGAGAAGTTCACTTCCAGAACAAAGATTTACTCACCCCCTTGCTGAGGAAGAAGGGTCTTATCTAGTGAAACGCTATTTTTCATAAAAATAATACAACTTATATACTTTTTATTGTCAAATGCTTGTCTTGTCTTACTCTGCCTAAACTTTTTTTTTTTTCCCCATGTTAGGGTATGCGGAAAACCTCCCATAAAGGTCTTATCTAGCAAAACAATCAGTCATTTTGTGAAACAAATAAAGCATATATATGTAATTTTTAACCACAAATGCTTGTCTTGCATTAGTTCTGCATCCACGGCTTCACACATTACGTAGTCACATTGGAAAGCTCACACTTGATGTAGGCGGAAGTACCTACTCAGTGTTTACAAAGCAAACGTGCAAAGAAAGTCAAACACTCATTACAAAAAGGTGAAACAATGAAGTTAGATGATTCTGAAGTTGACAGCAAATATTGATTTAGTTTTAGTCATAGTCTTTTGACTAAAATGCCATTTAGTTTGTCGTATTTTAGCCATCTGAATTGTTTTACTTTTAGTCTAGTTTTAGTCGACTAAAACTACAGTATATTTAGTCAGCTAAAATCTAACAGTTTAGTTCATGTAATGCATTTATAAAGCATTTCTCTAAAATTACCATAGGTTTGTATAGGTTTAATAATAAGGTTCTAACAAGATAGACACTGATTTAACTGCTGTGACATGCAACATGCCTTTTTATTAAAATTAAATGAAACCACTTCTCATAAAGAAACAAGAACATCATCTTCTTTTCAATGAAATGCCAATAGTTATATTGGCTAATTATTCTTTGTGAAGTGTAATGTGTGAAGACACTCATGCGCATCGCACAGCTTGTGCAAGATGAGCATTTGTGGCAAAAAAATATTATTTTATTTCATTTTATTTTTTTTTTTTTAGAAAAAGGCTAATCTTGTTGCTGGGTAAGATCCTTTTTCCTCGGCTGGGATTGCGTAGAGCCCTTTGAAGCTGCATTAACACTGCAGTTTGGACCTTCAATCCACTGGCCACCACTGAAGTCCACTATACAGAGAAAAATCCTGCAATGTTTTCCTTAATAACCTTAATTTCTTTTCGACTGAAGAAGGAAAGACATGAACATCGTGGGAGTGAGTAAACTATAAGGAAATTTTTATTCTGGAATTGAACTAATCATTTAACATTTTTAATGACCCTAATAAAAGAAGAAGAGGCAGACACACAGCCAAACCAGACATACAAACAATAAAGTAATAAATTTAACTGAAAGCCTACATGTTGTTCATAAAAAAAAAATGTTCTAAAATAAAATAAAATAAAATAAAATAAAAACACCTAGCTAGGCCCACCTAGGCCCCCAGGTAATCTAAGTAAGACCCCTGCTGTACAGCTACATAAAGTGTCTGTTCTTTCCACTAGACTGGATGTGCTGAGAGAGATGCCTTGCTGTTTTGATCTTGGGAGGTTTAGGTAGGTGAACGGTGGGTGTGTGGGCTCCAGTCGAGCCCCCAAAGAAGCTGGCAGATTGGGTTTATGGGATACAGAGGAGGACTCACAGGTGTTTACACTGCATTGACAGGGGGCAGCCCACTGGGAGGCATCTGCCAATCCATCTCAGCACAATCCCAGACACACACTGTGAGTGTGGGAGAATGTGTGTACGGCTGGGATTGAGAGGAAAAAACAGAGGGAAAGTGGCAGTGTTTTTGTAACAGTGGATGTAAATGTAGGTCAGCGCTGCTACTAGTCAAAGCACCACCGCTCGGTTAGCGATACTCCACAAATACTGTACCAACAGCGAAGTCAAAAATACATTCAAGCTTTTTTTGTTTGTTTAGAGAGCCGATGAGGATGACTCTCACCATGCACTTCCTCACAATACACCATATCCCCATAGCAACCGGCAATTCCTCATTCAGACAGTTTCTACGGTTACTGGGGCCTTCTCATTCATAACTGTTTCCATGGGAACAAGAGCCATTTCTCATTGATAGAATCTCAGCATCACTGCGCTAACAAGGCAAAAGGATGGGGTTTGATGGATTTATAAACATACAACATTCACACGCTTTGCAATCTATTTAATATACATTCAGATATTGTTTCTGGAATATTAAACAGACACAGTATACATTATCTCTATATGCAGAAATATCAACTAAAACATTCTACAGGATTTCACAGAAATACACTCACATGTGCATAAACAAGAACAGTCACTCAGTCGGTTCCTCAAATGATTCTGATTGTTTAAATTTCCTGCCCTGAAGGAGCATTTTAGTGTCCTTTTTGTCCTATTTATCTGTGAATCTACATAAGGTAAAACACAGTCACACTTCCATGTTTTTGGGGACATTCCATAGACGTAATGGTTATTATTCTGTACAAACTATATTTTCTATCCCCATAACCCTAAACCTAAGCCTTACATAAAATATTTCTGCTATTTTAGATTAGAAAGCAAAAAAAAAAAAACTTCATTCTGTATGATTTACAAGCTGTTTTCCTCATGGGGACATGTCCACAAGGTCAAAAAAGACTGGTATTACTATCATTGTTGGAACATTTGGTCCCCATAATATTAGGAATACCAGGTATACGCACACATATTACACAGATGACTAGGTGAGGTGAATTTATTTATTTATTTATTTTTTTCATATTTTTTGGCAATTTATGCTTTTTATTTAGATAAGACAGTAGGTTGACAGGAAGCAAAGTGGGCGAGAGAGAAGGGATGGGATCGGGAAAGGTCCACGAGCCAGGACTCGAACTTGGGACACCCGAAGCGCAATGAGGCCATCAGCACTGACTTTAGGTAAGGTGAATTTAACACTAATAAATTCCCTGGTTAAAACAAGTTAGTGCCATCAATGGACCCTAATGGTGGCGTATAATACATATGTGTGATAAACTGCATAATATGTGATTTTGGACCACAAAACTAGTCTTAAGTAGCACAGGTATATTTTTAGCAATAGCCAACAATACATTGTATGGGTCAAAATTATTGAATCATTAGGATATTAAGTAAAGATCATGTTCCATGTAGATATTTTGTAAATTTATTACCGTAAGTATATCAAAACTTATTTTTGATTAGTAATATGCATTGCTATGAACTTCATCTGAACAACTTTTAAAGCGATTTTCTCAGTATTTAGATTTTTTGCACCCTCAGAATAGTTGTATTCTTTCAAATAGTTGTATCTCAGCCAAATATTGTCCTATCCTAACAAACATCATCAATTCTAACAAACAAACATCAATCGACAGCTTATTTATTCAGCTTTCCAATGATGTATAAATTTCAAAATTGAATCTTATGACTGGTTTTCTGGTCCAGAGTCACATATTTTGTTTGAAAAAGTCAATTTTAAGAATCAACGTTAAACTGAATATGTTCAACTAAATATTTGTAAACATTAAATATGAGATATATAAATCAGTGTTGTCAATCGATTAAAAAAAAACTAATTAATCACACATTTTTCTGAAATTAATCGTGATTAATCCCACCCAACATTAAAGTTTTTATATATACTTTTATATTGCAATAATTTAACATTCAATCTTCAAATTAATGTAGAAACAACATATGACAGTATATTTTCAATATTCGTTGAGTATTTTTTATGACTGAAGTGTCATTGATACCAATATTATTGATGTTTCTAGGATTTTGGTTCTTTTTTTCTAATATTTAACCATTGACTCTAGCCATTCAGCATTACAGTATAATTGAGAGCTATAAATTTTAACATTTATCAGCATAACAACTTTTAATTTAAGTGAATTTAGAACAGTCTTTACATAAACCCATTATTTACCTGTGGCCTTCAGCAAGTGGGATATATACAGAAACACAAGTTATCAAACACTAAATACTAAATTAAATATAGATGAATCCTTAAAGCTAAAAAAATATTATTTTCCTGTTTTTTCTTTAGTTTTTTGATTAATAGACATTAGCAGCTGGGTTATTAGGTTATTTGGCTGCTATCACTTTAAGAGCTGCCACTGCTGAACGTGACGCGGATCTGACACGTATGCTTGTAGTTTCATTCGTTTTAATATGAAATGATACATGCTACAGCGTGTGCCACCATATTTGTACGTGCAACTGAAGCGTGTGTGCTACAAGCACAGTATAACGGCTGACAGAACAGGTAAATTCATTTTTACTGACATATGACCTAACAACATCTCATCTGACCACAGTTCACTGTTGTTCCACTAAAGTTCCCTCGTCATCTGTACTTTTCCATACTTGTTTGACTAGTACCTGGCGCTAAAGTGAAGTTGAAGTTTGCGTCTGAGAAGTCTCACTTTTGATGTGGTCGTAAAGACATTCTGCATCTAAAAACATGCAATTCTTGTCAAGAAAAAAAGAGACAGAGCAGCAGTCGTGAGTGGGGTGGCAACCCTAGCCCCACTCCTGCATTAACTGTGGTAAATATTGTTAATGCCTTTAAACTGGAAAAATTAATTGCCTGGTTTAAATAAAGCATAGAATCAGCAGAGAAGTGATTGAACAGTTTTGTGATTATAATTACACTGCCTTCCAAAAGTTTGGAAACACCCCTGGCAAAGTGCGGTTTTGGACGATATCAGCATAAATCCTTATCATTTTTTGGTGCAAATACATTAAAGTAACTTCACATTATCATTAAAGACCAGCAATAATCATTTTCATTTTCATTACATAATAATGGCAATATATACATGTCAAAGTCAGACATGCCCCTTCGCCAGCTGTGAAGCCTGGTATTGGTTTAAACTTGGCCCAGGTTTTTAAAAGATTTTTGGGTCAGCACACCTTAATAGCTTCAACAATTGATTGCCAATTAAGTTTACAATACAATGAATTTAGGCCCAGATTATGCAGAGCTGTAAAAGCTGCATCAAAAATTTAAGTTCTTTCTATGTATAAACTGTTTATGTAATAAAATATGGTTTCGTAGTTTGTGTTGTCTCTTATCAGCGCAGACTTAAAAAGGATCACAAATTAAAAAGGATTCATGCCAATATTGTCCAAAACCCCACTTTTCTAGGGCGTTTCCAAACTTTTGGAGGGCAGTGTAATTTGACAATACTTTTGGATGCAACCTCAGTCAGGAATGACATATTTTTGAAATTTTTTAAAAAAGCTGCATTTCAGCTAATGTATCTGTATTTTTTTATTTTTTTTTTTACTGGGATCCATTGGCGTCCTATGTAAATGATTCCCTTTTATGTACATTGTCTTCAGTAAACAAGCTGCTGCAAATAAAATGAGCAGGATAAGAACCAAATCATTTGTACAGAAAGTCCTAGATAGGAATCTTACAGGAATGGTTCCAAAATATGACAGAAATTCTAATTAGAATCCTGTACAATTCTCTTATTGGAATCCTTTAGGATTTTTTGACATACTGTCTGTGTGTAGATGGTGTATTTGTGCACTCTTTGCTTGATGTTGCAGCTGTTTTACATGAAATTTTGATGTGTTTTTAGCATATTCTATTAGAAAATAAAGACAAAAAGAAAAAGAGGAAAAAGAGAAAGGGCTATCAATGCGTGTTAGGATATATCAAAGGACCAGGGCTGAGGTGTTGAGAGGGGACATATCATTTCATCTTCAAAGTACTCCTCAACTGAAAGACACATCCGCCATTTACCTACCACAGCAAAGAGAGAACAGCTGTGAAGAGAGAGAGAATATCAGCGTGTGAGGAGAGAGAAAGAGAGAGAGAGTTCTTGTGTCTCAAGGCTTTGCTGGATGATTGATCATCTGCAGTAGTGAAAAACAGGTTACTGCAGCAGCTCCTGCACAGACTGCTCTCATTGGCTTGCTCCGTTTCTCCACTCTCTCTCTCTGTCCTCTCTCTCTCACACATATACACACACAAGCCAATGCTTGTTTCCAACCTATTGCTTTCTCCAGTTGCATCTTTCCCTTTCTCTTCCTCGCTAAACCCTAGGAAACATGGAAAGACAAACCCAATATCACACTGCAGTTCATTCCACCAGCCACAGCAGCTGCTCTCGCTCTCTTTCTCGGTTCCTCTTACTCGCTTCCCTTTCTTTCTTTACACTTGCTTATTATGTACTTGTTTTTCATATAAACAAATGTCATCTTACATCTGTTAAACAGGACAACTGCTCAACCTACATCAAAACATCACTGTGCACATGATAAAGACTCAGAATGGAGTGAGAAAAGAAAATGGCTGCAGCAAGCAAACAGGGCTATAGCTCTCCTCCCTACTGCAGCCAACACACCCTCTGACCCATTTACACACACACACAGTCTCACAAAGATCAAACGGGAGAATCTCATTCTGTATGTACACATATAAACACATTTACTGTATAGACAGAGAAGACATGGTATACACGCATAACAACTAACACCTACACTGTTAAAAATGATTGTGATTTTAACAGTAAAAGACTAAATATGCTACAGTAAAAACTAATTAACTGGTTAATGGTATGTTCCCTTACTATATATGGTGAAAAACTGTAATGGACTGTAATGGATATTTTTTCAAGCAATTTTACAGTAAAATACAGTTTTTAGATGTGAGAAAGAACATATAATTTACAGTGAAAAAACTGTTACATTTCACATTTGATGTTTTTTTTTTTGTTGTTGTTGTTGTTGAAATAATTGTTTCTTCTTAGTTTTTTCTTACCAGTTATGCTCATTTTGGTTGTATGTTACATCTAATGCTGTTAAATGAATGTTTCTATTTCAGTAGTGCGTGTTACACTGATGGTGTTTAGTATTTCATTAAATGACACTGTGTAGCTTCTATATATATATTAGTATTTTCTTTCTCAGCTTGTGGAAAAGCTGCTTGTGATGAGCTTTGGTTCCTCATGTGACTTTCTCATCACCACCACCTGCTTTTGGTTGTTATCAGCGTATTGTAAAGGTACTAAACAAATTTCAGTGCTTTGAAACGTTAATATATATTAACATTATGTCAGTTAAAGGAGAAGTCCACTTCCAAAACAAAGATTCACATATAATGTACTCACCCCCTTGTCATCCAAGATGTTTATGTCTTTCTTTCTTCAGTCGTAAAGAAATTATGTTATTTGAGTAGAACATTTCAGCATTTTTCTCCATATAATGGACTGATATGGTGCCCTGATTTTGAACTTTCCAAAATGCAGTTTAAATGCGGCTTCAAACGATCCAAAATGCGGTTGTAAACAATCCCAGCCAAGGAAGAAGGGTCTTATCTAGCAAAACGATCGGTTATTTTCATTACAATATACAATTTAAATACTTTTTACTTTCAAACGCTCATCTTGCCTTTCTCTCCATGAACTCTGTGTATTCTGGCTCAAGACAGTTAGGGTATGTCGAAAAACTACAATCGTATTTTCTCCCTCAACTTCAAAAATCATTTCAAAATCATCCTACATTGCTGCAGAAGTACCGACCCAGTCTTTGTAACGTGAACATGCAAAGAAGATCAAACACCCTCAACAAAAAGGTAAAACAGTGATATAAATGATTTTGAAGTTGAGGGAGAACATGAGATGGGAGTTTTTCGACATACACTAACTGTCATGAACCGGAACAAAAACAGTCCAAGCAGAGTAAGACAAGACGAGCGTTTGGCATTAAAAAGTGTATAAATTGTACTTTTTAAATGCAAATAACCGATCGTTTTGCTAGATAAGACCCTTCTTCCTCAGCTGTGATTGTTTACAACCACATTTGGGATCGTTTGAAGCCGCATTTAAACTTCTTTTTGGAAGTTCAGGGCACCATATCAGTCCATTATATGAAGAAAAATGCTGAAATGTTTTCCTCAAAAAACCATTTCTTTACGATTGAAGAAAGAAAGACATGAACATCTTGGATGACAAGGGGGTGAGTAAATTTTTTGTAAATTGTTGTTCTGGAAGTGGACTTCTCCTTTAATGAAATATGTTTTTTAGATCCATAAAACCTAAAATGTTGCTTTTAGTTTTTTTTTTTTTTTTTTGGTTGTTTTTTTTAACAGTATAAGCTTGTACCCTTACAAAATACACCATAACCATAATATAGTGTAATACAGACAATTTCTAACCATTTTTTTTCTTTTTTTTTTTTTTTTTTTTTATAATTTAATATAAATAATATAATTTTATAATTTTTATAATTAGCAAATATATTAACATAATTAATGATAATTAGGAATTATTATTATTATTATTATTATTATTATTAATAGTTGTTTTTGTTGTTGTTATTATTAGTAGTAGTACACTGAAAAAAAAACTGGTGTAGAAACTATTTTCACTCATAAATTGCTAGAAACTTTTACTAACAATAAAAACGCAAGTTAAACATTGAACTAAATTGTATATTTTTAAGTAGAAAAACTGAAATAGTATTTTCTTGTAATAAAAAACAATCAAATAATATTTTATTTACAGTTTACAATATATTTACAGTAATGCTAATAGCAGTAGTATTAATTAACAATATAAATTAGCATCTTATCTTTATTCACTCTTCATATATTTTAAGATTTTAATTGACTATGTACTAATGGGACTTGTGTAATCAGGTTACTTGTCAACTCTGTTACCATCATATTTTCCTTTTTAAAATAATTCAAAATAATTTATAATATGTCAGCACACTGTCTCCTCCGCTAGCAGCACCACACGCTTGCGACATGAATGCATATCGAAGACTGACACGGAGGAAAAGAGATCGTTGAATAAAGTTGTTATTTTTGTTTACTTTACAGACAGAAAGTATTCTCGTAGCTTCATAAAATTAAGGTTAAACCACTGATGTCACATCTATTTTATTGATGTCCTTACTACTTTTCTAGGCCTTGAACGTATCAGTTGTGTTGCTGTCTGGGTCAGAAAGTTCTTGGATTTCATCAAAAATATATTAATTTGAGTTCTGACGATGAACGAAGGTCTTACAGGTTTGGAACGACATGTAATAAATAGTGGAATTTTTATTTTTGGGTGAACTAACCCTTTAACAATTTTTGTCCAACAATTCAACCCTGTTACCTTTTCTTATAATTATATGTCCTTGTTAATGTTACATTAACCTTGAGCTGCTTTGAGAAGACACAAAACTATTTATTTGTCTAACAAGACATTTAAAATCTTATACAAATGTATTGGAAAAGGCACCAGGTTTATAGAACGACACGACTGCGCACTTCAAAACACACTGAGCACACCTACATACACTTTTACCCTCTTCAGTCAAAATGGAGTACGACTTAGAATATGACAGAGCTGAGAATCAGTTCACTGCTGATTTGACAGAGCACGTCACATGATAAATGTTTTTGCCACACATACCTCCTTCACATTCTTCACAACACCCACCATGCGTTAAACTACCAATAACAGCACATGAGACCCAGCGGTGTGTGTTAGCAGTAATGCTAACTGAGCTACTATGGATGATCAATCAAGCTTGTGGATTGTAGGTCAAGTGGCAATATCTGTCTAAGCCAACCTATTAGCACCTCTGCGTTCAGTCCTAGTTCTCAAATTACAAACTAAATAGAATGAATGAGCGAATTTGATGTGCAAGAGAGAGACGGAGAGGCTACAGCTAACATGCATACTGGAATAAAGGGTCATTCAGAAGTGATGTACTGCAGGAGGATAGGTGGTGTGGACATTATAAGAATATAGACTGATTTCAACAACCTGATCTTATGACGAAAACGTATCTGTGGAAACCTTTTCATGAAATATGCACCAATAGGTACATATCAATGCAGTTTTCAACAGAAATGTCCACTGAGTGGCGCTAAAAGATTGCTCGTTTCCCCCCCCCCAAAAGTCCAAAAGTAGTGCCCATCCAAAAAAAAATAAATAACGCGTCCCGCGGGGTAAAATACATGTTTTTTGGCAGGGTTCCCCTGGTAAAATTTGCATTCCAGGGGCTAAATATTACGTTATTGGGGCCGCTTCAACCCGCGGACATGAAAAACAACCCGGGGGAACAGTGTTAAAATAGCTCAATTCGGCGGGAAAACCACGGACTTGGCAACACTGGTAAAAACGCAACTGCAAGCATGCCATTTTAGCTTGTTTTTCGCTCTCTCATCTTTCAGCTCTTTCATTGTGAGTCATGTTTTTCATGGGATTCGTACCTAAGGATTCAGCATCCAAGTCCAATTCTGTGCCGGCAGAGCTACCGAGCAAGACTGTTACATCCGGAAAGCGAAACATATGAAGCGGTAATCATAACTGTGTATGAAAATAATTACAAGTTCTTGCTGTTTTACTGGCTCTGTTGGAAACTGCGGTGATATAAACTTATTGGATGCGTTTTTTTGCATTGTGCGAAAAAGTTCCCACAGGTTCGTTTTCATCATGAGATCAGGAAGGAATTTAATTAAAAGTATAAAGTTGCATAAGACTTATTTATATAAATCAAACAAACTAAGAGGAGTAAGAACAAATTTTCTTATGCTCCTCCCTCCTCCTTTGCAAAAAATCATGATTGTCTACAGCTCTGTGCTATCCCATCATCTTTTCTCCTGTCTGTTTCTCTTTTTTCTGTCTTGCTCTCTCTCTCTCTCTCTCTCTGGTGACATTTGTAGCGTGTCCTCACCGCTTGTATCCGCAGTGCTGCTCTGATCTGGGCTCACCATGAGCTCATTAGGTCAGGAGAACACAAACATCACTTGCCGTGCAGTTACACCACACATACACACACGTCTACACATGCAGAATTCATGAAATAAAAAAAAGGGCAAAACATTCGCCCATTATAAAACAGAATATAACAGCAGGCAATATGCCATATATAATGTGTGTTTAAAACACCAACACAGTGATATTAAAAAGCTTATGGGGTAAATTCACTAAAGTGTTGCACCACTTTTGCACCTGCGTCTTCTTCACTAGCCACCTGTAATCCAGTTTAACCAGGCGTTATCTGTGCTGGTTTAGCACTGCATCAGGTGTATTTGAAATGAACTCACTGTCATTATTTTCAGCACAAAGGCACCTCCTTTCTATGTTAATTAGGCTCATTGTAGATGCTTTATGACTGGTGCAACTAAAGGGATAAAAATGAACTCAAAAATGAACATTTTGTTACTAATTAGTTACCCTCATGTCGTTCCAAACCTGTAAGACCGTTGTTCATCTTTGGAGCACAAATTAAGATACTTTTAATGAAATCCGAGAGCTTTCTGACCCTGTATAGACAGCAATGCAACTGTCACATTGAAGGCCCAGGAAGGTAGTAACAGTACATTCACACAGGGCACCAGCATCAACGCTTCATGGAGGGCATGTCTGAAGCTTGGTGCTGACAAGACCGTTATAGTGAGAACAGTCTTTCGCTTTACTTTCGTATGAACATGATTGACCAGCTTCTGCACTAGGGTATTTGAATAAGGCAATCTGACTGGCTGATGCCTGTGTTGGTGCTCGAAAAGTTTTTCAAATTCTGCCACAAGCAACACCAGTGGCGTGATGCAACAGATCCACAAGACAGTTCAGCATCTCATGATGTCACCCATTCAAAGTTAATGAGAAGCGCTAATGCTGACGCCCCATGTGAATGCACCATTAGGAGTTAAAATAGTCCATGTGAAATCAGTGGTTCAACCGTACTTTCATGAAGCTACGAGAAAACTTTCTGCATGGAAAGTGCACCAATAGTATTTTTGAAGCTTTATAACATTAAGGTTGAACCACTGATGTCACATGGACTATTTTATCAATGTCTTTACCACATTTCTGGGCCTTGAATGTGGTAGCAACATTGCTGCCTGTGCAGGGTCAGAAAGCTCTTAGATTTTATCAAAAATATCTTAATTTGTGTTCTGAAGATGAACGAAGGTCTTACAGGTCTGGAACGACATGAGGGTGAGTGGCAGAATTTTCATTTTTTTGGTAAACTATTCCTTTAATACTTTTACTGCATGTGGAAAGCAGATGGCATGGATTACGAAAGTATCAGTATCTCACAGCAAAACAGTGCTTGCAATATCAGTAATTCCTAATACCAACTCTATTGAAACAATGAAACAATGTCATGGGTATCTGCACAGACCGTGAACATTGATACTAAACTTTCAACAGCATACTGGTTTTTGTTGTGGTATCAAAACTGGTATGGAGAATTGTGAAATTTCTCTAGTACTTGTATCTTATTTGCATAATCCTTTAGCGAATCAGGTGCTAAAACAAGGCAAGTGGCGTGTGCACATAAATAACTGTATCATTTGGCACAATTTATTCTTAGTGAGTACTTCAAGCATGCAAACGTGTTTCTGACTTACCCAGTAAGCACCACTACAAAGTCCATGACATTCCAGCCATTGCGTAGGTACGAGCCCTTGTGGAAGGCAAAGCCCAAAGCCAAGATCTTAATGCCTGACTCGAAACAGAAAATGCCAATGAAGTAGGGTTCAGTGTCCTCCTGTGAGAGAGAAACACAAACAGGACAGGACAAAAGAAATAAGAGTGTGCAAACATGAATTAACCACTGGATTTATGCAAAAGGAATGATACATCAGAGATTGATAGATCCTGAGTCTTCTGTTGCATTACATGGCTGAAGAAACACTGAACAACCCAACTGGAACTCACCAAGCGCTCTGACATAGGTGTCTTGTCCCCATCTGGAAGATGCTGTTCCAGGGCCAGGACGATGCAGTTAGCGATGATGGTAGCCAGGATCATGTACTCAAATGGAGTGAGAATCACAAGTCAAGGAAAACGTTTGAAACAACATGAATGTTACAAAAGTTTCGCAAAGGGGTGTAATTTACAGATGGCTGCTCAAGTTGACATACCCCTTACAGAATCACTTGCAGTGGGATTATAAAAAATAGCTTATAATTTATGAATAAAGCTCATGAAGCTATACAATATTTGCATGTATTTCAGAAAACAAAAAGTATAAAGAACTCTAGATGGCGCAGGGTGATTGGTCGTTAATGCAAACTTATGATATTCACAGTTAATTGGCACAAGCTGATTGGTTCATGTTGCATACGGAGCCAATGAGCTTGCTGCTTAACATTTAAATGGCTGGTTAGCATTCACTACAGCATTTTACAGCGCCCATTCAGAGTTCCTCTGAAACCCTCCACCTTCCCCAGCTCCAGCTGTATAGATCGACTACAGGTTATTATATATGCTACTTGTGCAGCAGCAGTATGTCTTAAATACTCGCAGCAGTGTATCAATGATTGTACTGGCAGTAGCAAGTTCCTGTTTGCTTTGCAGCAGCAATTCAACAACATAGCAGATCTATTCTGCCAAGACTAAATACATAAACACTGTGATATCCACTACCATGCTAAAAGAGTTATGATAGAAATAATATAACGGTAATTACTTCATATTTAAAATATTAAAAACTATATATAAAAAATATAATACCAAATGATAAATACAAATTTGAAAAAGGTCACATTTGTACATATTTTACTATTTTGTATTGTGGAATTTATGTGAATATTTTTTGCAGCTTCTAAAGAGCATTATACTAAATATTCAGTACTAAAATGTTTTATGATCTTATTTTTAAGATTTAATCCATTTATTTAGATAAAATGCTAAAAAAAACCTCAAAGATTCTTCTTTTGAGCAACTGGCTCTCTAAACTTCAGTGAAGAATCAATACATCTGATACTGAGAGGGCAGACATTCAAACAATCACCCTAACCTGATTACTTAGCAAAATCACATTAAGCCCCTTGCGCTAAATACAGGTCAAGGTAAAATGCAGCAGTGGTTTTAGAGAGGTCAACTGAGAATCAAGTCCAGGCTCACTGAGAAAATGCTTCACAAAGCGAGCATGTAGCGTCATGCTCACCCTGCATGGGCCAAACAACATCTCGCACCATATCCTTGTATGGCTGGTTGAGCCTGTGGCGAATAAGCTGGTATTCATGCTGAAGTAATAGATGCTGTGGATGAGTATGAGTCAGGCAGATTCTGTATGCTTTAAATGACCTCATCAGTCGCCGCTCATATTTACTGCAGGCCAATTTGTGTATGCATGCATGTGTGTTGAGAGCCAGCACCAGCTTAGAAGGTTAGAGCCTGCTGTGTGATTCAATGTGACATGCCTCTTTGGCTCACTTTACACAAGAACTTAAGGGTGGGTAGGATTTGGCTATCAGGACTGACTGATACACACATAAATACACACACAAGCTCTGTTACAAAACCTAGCGAGCTTTGCAGATGGTATTTTCAAATCGCAACGTAACAGAAGTAGTAACAGAACATTTGTTTTGTATTGTGACATACATGCGAGTTAAATGGATTACACACACACACACATACACAAAATAGGTTCTTATATCTTGTTTATAGGTGCTATATACAATACAAAGAACCTGTTAAGCCCCTGTATTGCCCTTATAATTCCCATAAGAGCGGGTGCAGCCATTTGTAAATTTTATGGGTCTGGCTTCTGGTCTCATCTGCATTCAGCTATTTTTAGCTGTACTAAACAGGTCCTTGTGCTGCTTGATATTGCAAAAAGCTGTCTTTTTTTTAAAGTGTTATTTTAATTATGAGCACACCATTTACTTTTTACAATTTACACCATTTACATTTACAAGTTTTACCATTTACTGCACATTATTATTCTTCTCGTTATTTCTCTGTAGCGGCTAATGAACCGGAAGTCTCGCACATAAGCTTACTTTAGGGTGGACAGTTCTTTAAAGGTTCTCTAGTTTTTTCTTAGTTTTTTAGGGTTAAGGTTAGTTTAGTTAGGGAAAGGATTTTAAAAAACGACATTAAAATACAGTATATTTCCTGAAGACAATGTGGTTCTCAACCGTTTTGCCCCCAAGACCCTCCTATAAGAACACATTCCAGGGCCCCCACGAGACTTTTTGAGCTCAGAAAAGCACAAAAGGGATTCAAAACAGCTTCTGCCATTTTAGTTGCTATTCATAGCAAACATATGAGAGTGTTGTAGCATATCTAAAATCTAAGGAGGAGAAATGGGGTTCCTCCTATGGTTCTACATAGCACTATTTGACAAAGGTGCTGTAGCGTACCTTTAAAGATAGTGATTCCCCTGTTTGCGAGCCAATGAGTCATTGTTAGTACTATTTAGCACTATTTTTTTTAGAGTGTATCAAAAAAGAAAAATAAATGCAGGGCGGGGACTTGATTCTATGCATTGGTTGTTAACATGGCCGTAGCCAGGTTTTAAAAATTAGGGAGGTCCCGGGGGATTACAATTACAAATACAACTACATTATATATACTATAACACTTTAAAAGAGACAGACATGTAGATGTTTGTGTAAGAGGTTTTCTCTGTTTTGGAGGGATGATCATTGTTAAATCATACACTATTACATCAAAATTTCTTAATACCTCACTATAGCTAGGGGTGGATAATTTTATCAGTTGTTTTTTACAATACATATTATAGTTATAGGTTTTATTAATAACTGTTGCTATATAGCTTATACCTTTGTCTCTTATGGTTGTATAGCATAGCTTATCATTGTTTATAGCAAAATTTAACGACTACACCAGAGGTTGCGCTACACTTTAACATTGTCCGTCATTTTGATGGACAGGGTCGTAAAAATTCCACCATAATCTATTATTACCCATCATTATAATTTTCATATTTTAATTAGAATAAAACATTTAATTGCTTTTATGTTTGTTCACATTTTAATTTTTAATGAACCTACAGGACGACAGCGCAGTGTTTAAAGGGGTCATCGGATGCCCATTTTACACAAGTTGATATGATTCTTTAGGGTCTTAATGAAAAGTCTATAATATACTTTGGTTAAAAATTCTCAATGGTTGTGTAAAACAACACCCTTTTTACCTTGCCAAAATCAGCTTTGCAAAAATCATCTCATTCTGGTCGAGGCTGCTTTAAATGCAAATGAGCTCTGCTCGCCCCACCCCTCTCTTCTCTCTGTGGAGTGACGAGCCTGTTTACTTTAGCCGCATTTAGCCGCTAAACTTGTTAACTAGCACATTATTAGGAAAGGCGATCGCAAAGACTCATAAAAATACCCTTATACTCACTTCTGCTGTAAGTGAAGCTGGATCATGAATGATTTGCGCGAACATAGATGCATTTATGTAGATCGGGAGGCGCATTCTCTTCACTAACAAACGTAATCCACTGCATCTTCAGCGGCTCAGATGTCGGGAGTAAATGACGACCACTATGTTCATTATTACATCCAGCAACACAACACCTCAATCACTTTCAATTCAATTCAATTCAAATTTATTTGTATAGCGCTTTTCACGATACATATCGTTGCAAAGCAGCTTTACACCAAATTGACATTTTTACTATATATGTAGTAGTAGCTTGATGTACAGGATGATCACTTAATTCTTGTCTAACTTACATCCCTGCTCCGGCATCAAAACATGGAGGCTGGACTGTTACAACTGATCTGAGGTAAGACGCTCATGTCAATCAACTATCGTGGGAGCGGCCTCTGTCGGTGTGATGCCACAATGACAGGCATCTGAGAATGGCTCGATTTGAAAAAGGGGATATTATTTTTACAGATTCATTAAAAACCACTGCATGGATTTTTGTCATTATAGGGTAGATTTGTACATACACTGACAACACACATTAATGTTCAAACAGCATGTAAAAGTTAGCTTAGCATCTGATGACCCCTTTAAAAACAACAAAATAGCTAGGGCTGGGTAAACAAAACAAAACAAACAACAACAACAAAAAAAGATTTCTGGATTTTAACATATTCTCATTTTAATGAACTAAAATCGATTCTTAAATCACAATTGTTCTTTTGGTCTATGCGATTTCAGTTGATGAAACATAGTGCGTCTTCCTTCCAATAAATAGCAGTAGGCTAGACTTTGTGTTACTTTTGATATAAAACAAAGTCTCAGATTTCAAATTCTGTCCACTTCATTAGGAAATTTAAGCAATAAATACCGTTTTGGCGCTCTTTAATGTGGAGTGATAGGTCGTTGTTGCTTCTGTGTACCCGCCTGTGTGTAATGAAACACATTGCAAATCATTCATGACAGTTCCGTTTTAGTTGTGGATCCAGCGCTCAGCTGCTACATTGGAGCGCACTCACCACCAACTGGACAGGGGTGGAAATCACAGCTACAATTTAACAATAGGTCACCCTCAGTGCAATCCGTCAAAATGACGGACGGCCTTCAGATTTCTCCGTCACTGATAAAAAAACCCGTCAATGACAGAGAATTTTCGGTTAACGCGACCACTGGACTATACTGACATAGACTTCTTCATGGCTAGTGTTCGGGTATTTCATTTTCTTTCTGTTACCTACCAGTTTAACAGATCTGTGTACTAGTGTTAAATGCTACTGTTTTTGACAGTGTAACTGACAAATAATATCATGGTATTGTCTGCATTTCTCTTACCGAATGTGGTATCCTGTCAGCAATAACCTGTCTGTGGGCTTTTTTTATTACTGTCAGTTTAAAAGCCGGCGATGTAGTGTTGCCACATATTGCTATTAAAACGAACAAAAACCGAAAAATAAATAAAAAGGAACTGAAATTAAAATATTTTGCAAATAAGATAAAATAAACATCGCTGACCCTAAACTGCAACTTCCTACTTAAACCTTCTAAAGTGTCAAATTAAGTGGAAAAAACAAGTCCAAAAACACTTATAACAGCTGGATCTGGCAACATGGAGGCTGCGTCCGCGCCTTCACTCACTCTCACTCTCTCAAGCCTTGTTCACTCCGGATGCGTCTCGCAGCGATCGTTTTCATACCACAGACACTAAACATTCTAGCAAACTGTCTAAACGTAATTATATATAATATGCAGACATCCATATGAGGAGTTTAGCAGCAAATTAGTAATTCAGAGAACAAATTTTATTTCTGAACATGAAAAATGACCCCAGGCTACGGATCTGGTTGTTAGTTGTAAGGAGGGATGTGGTTTAAACAAAATAAATGATTGGATAAGTCCAACATGTATCACCAGAGAGAAATGTTCTAATTATGACTTTTGAAATAAAAATTGGCCAAAGAAATGAATTAATAAAGACTTGCACAGATGATTCATTCATAATTAGATAAATAACATGCATTTAAAGACCAGACATGGTCAACTTTAGTTTCATGCCTGCCAGTGTTATTTTATTGTTATTACTATGGTTTTATCATAATATTTAGAATTTTTATGTTTAACGTTTTAGTAATTTTGTTATGTTTTTGTAATTTTTATTTGTTTTTTAATGTCTGTATAATTTTATTCTTTTAATTTGAGCTTGTTTAGTATTTAGCAATCTTAAACTAAACAAATATTAAGAGTTGCCATGGCCATTTTTTTTAAATATATATTGTTTATACTTTTCAATCAACATTTAATTAAGTTCTTATGATTTTTTGTTTTAGTTTCAGTTATCAATAGCCCTTATGCTAACTTGTACTCTCGTCAATGTGTGTCGAACACTGACACTGAAGAAATGAAACTGTTGAATAAAGTCATATTTGTTTTCTTTGCACACAAACAGTATTCTCAAAGCTTCATAAAAATTAAAGTTGAACCACTGATGTCACACAGACAATTTTAATGATGTCTTTTCTGAGCCTTGAATGTGTCAGTTGTGTTGCTGTCTAAGCAGGGTCAGAAAGCTCTCAGATTTCAACAAATTATCTTAATTTGTGTTCTGAAGATGAACGAAGGTCTTATGGGTTTGGAACAACATGAGGGTGAGTAATTAATGACAGAATTTTCAGTTTTGGGTGAACTAACCCTTAAGGCATCATAGATTCGCTCCCAATGCAAATGCTTTACCAAAAAGAAGGCAACTTAATTTTGCAGCTTCCTAATACTCGTTTTGAACTAGAGGCAGAATATCATGTTTGCTACATGACTACATGATGCAATCCCAGAATGCACTGCAGTGAGCTCAGTACAAAAGAGAGAAATGATTAAAATAGTAATCCATTCAAAACCAAAAACAACCTAATTAAAAACAGTCTATTTTTATTTGTGTGTGCTATGCATTTTTAAATGTATCTTGAATTAAAGGAGAAGTTCACTTCCAGAACAAAAATGTACAGATAATGTACTCACCCCCTTGTCTTTCTTTCTTCAGTCGCAAAGAAATTATGTTTTTTGAGGGAAACATTTCAGGATTTTTCTCCATATAATGGACTGATATAGTGGCCCGATTTTGAACTTCCAAAATGCAGTTTAAATGAGGCTCAAACGATCCCAGATGCGGTTGTAAATGATCCCAACCAAGGAAGAAGGGTCTTATCTAGCAAATTTTTAAAATTTTAATTTAAAAAAAAAATACAATTTAAATACGATTTTGAAGTTGAGGGAGAACATGAGATGGGAGTTTTTCGACATACCCTAATGGTCATGAACCGGAACAAAAACAGTTCAGGCAGAGTGAGACGAGCGTTTGACATCAAAAAGTATATAAATTGTGTTAGTTTTATGAAAATAACCGATCGTTTTGCTAGATAAGACCCTTCTTCCTCGGCTGGGATCAACAGCATTTGGGTTCGTTTGAAGCTGCATTTAAACTGCACTTTGGAAGTTCGGGGCACAATATCAGTCCATTATGTGGAGAAAAATCCTGAAATGTTTCCCTCAAAAAACATAATTTCTTTACGGCTGAAGAAAGAAAGACATAAACATCTTGGATGACAAGGGGTGAGTACATTATCTGTCAATTTTTGTTCTGAAAATGGACACCTCCTTTAACTGAAATGCAATTGAGAAGAACTCCAAAGCAGGCAGTGTATTCTGGCATCAATGCAACACCACACACACACACAAAACTTTTTTTTACCTATAAATCTTTAGATATTCAAACAAGCCAACATTTAAAGATATACAATTTGTGTTGACAAACTTGCCTTTTCTAGTTAAAAAATAATATGTATACAAGATTCTTTTGATTTTAATTGTCCTTCCTTACATTCAGTTAAATTCTACACCCCGTTTACTACCTCAATTCAAATTCAGGAATTTAAAAGGCAATCTTAATTCCATTTTGAATGACACAACCCACATGACCGTGGCCTGCTGACCTCCAGAGACAAAAACCACCATCAGAGTGTACAGGTTGTAATGTGTAAAACAGCATGAGGCATTATGGAGAAAAAAGGGAGAATGATTTATTTTAGTGTGGCATAAGCTCAAATATCAGTTAAGGCAGAGAGAAAAGGAAAGATCTGGCAGGCTTTCAAAGGCTCTGTACAGTAAAGACTCCGGCTCCTGTAATACCCGGCAGTCCGTCCAGCATTACAACACATTAACACTCTCTGTGCCTTTTAATTAGCCTGCTTGGCCTCTGCTCCGAGTGTGTGTGCATGTTCTTCCACATGCATGCATAATAATATCAGTGTTGTTGTGTGTGATCATTCTAGTGTCTAATTGAAATACTACTGTTTGTGTGCATGAGTGTGTGCGTTCGCACACCCGTCAGGATGGTATGATGAAAGCAAAAGTGGCGCACTCTTCCCCTGTCTCTAGTAGGGTGGATGAATGGACATCCCGTGTGTGATATGGCCGCAGAGTGTGATGTGGCCGAAGCGTGTGTTTTGCTGCTTTGAAGACCCGTCCTGCTCACACTCTCTTGCATTGTGCAAAAAGGCGCCCGTTTAAAGACAGGATGAATATGAGACAATGCTATGATGTGCTCCGCCAGAAAACTTTAATTATGAACCCACCTTCCTCCCTCTGCACAACACTATATATAGCAATGCCATTGAGATAAAAGAAAGCGGGAGACAAAGGAAGGGAGAAACTGTCCTTTCTCTGCTTGTGTGCGTGTGTGTAAAGCAGCGTCAGTGGCGCTGGGCTTGTGAACGCTATCTGGATGCTCTGAGAGGTCATTCCTGTTAGGTGTGAGGTGACAGCTGGTACAGGAGGTCAGGATGAAAAATCTCATAATGCAGCGGTCCTAACATGGACCTGATATTTTACAGAAGCAGCAAATGTATCCCAGATGAAGCAAAGAAAATGTTGATTATAAATATGCTTTTTAATATTTTAAACACATTTATAATTAATTTAAAGGGGATATTGGATGCTTGCAAAACACTTTGGTTAAAATTCCTCAATGGTCGTGTAAAACAACGCTCTTTTTATCTTGTCAAAAACAGCTCTGTTCACAGCGAACTGTTTCGGTGTATGTCTCTTTAAATGATAATGAGCTTCTGCTTACCCCACCCCTCTCTTCAATTTTTTTTGTGTATTCGGTGCCGCGTTACCATCAAAAACTGTAGCTCTGATGTTGGAAGAAAATGAAGACTCTAGTTCACTTCTACATTCAACTACAAAACACCTGCATTGCTTACGAGACATTGTTGTCACTACAGCTGCTCGAGCATGGAGAAAATGGCGGACAGCAGACAGCGGACCGTGTACAGCTGACTACGGGCGGAAATATGGTAATACAGGACAGTCCGTCAGTGGTTGTGGACGTAGCCTGAGCAATGTGACGTCATACTACTCAGAAAATCATCAAAGGAATAAATTACATTTTAAAATATATTTTAACAGAAAACACTTATTTAAATTGTAATATTTCACAAATTATTACTGTTTTTGTATTGAAAAAATAAATGCAGTATTATGGCACTTTCAAAAACATTCAAAAATATAGCTGCAAGCAGCGAAAAACAAGACATTATTTAGCAAGCCTGTAACCACCTAAATCAATGATTTTAAACAGCATTTTTTAAATCCAGATAATTTACCATAGAAGTATTATGTTTTTTAACAGTTATGACTGTTATAGCACCATAACAGTCCGATCCCTTAAAACTTTGCATGCTTGTTTAGAATCACCTGTTGCATTTTCTCAGCAGGTTTCGTGTAGTTTTGAGTTTTCCTTTAGGCTTTATAGGATTTGGGGTAAAATTGGACAGGCCCCTTTTTTTTAAATGACCCTCTTATAGCTTCCCAAAGGGTAGATTTCAACTTAAAAAAAATAAATAAATAAATAATATATATATATATATATATATATATATAGGCCTAGAGAATCCAGAGAATTGTACTGCAGTGTTTTTTTCCACACTGAGCAACAAAACCTAGGACTAGTTTGCAAAAATATGTTTTTTACATCTTCAATAATTTAACAAACAATTTGATTGACAGCAGTAGTTCTAGAGGCAAAGCTGTCTGGAGGACAGGAGGAGGAGTTCTATAATATTAATATTGCGCGTATGTGTGGAAAAAATGCTTGACGTACAATTGTTTACACCCTTGAAAAATGTGATATCTCCCCCGAGTTGTCGATTTCTTTCAAATTCCCCTCAGACCTTTGGTCGTGAGTTAAACAAAACTGAGTTTTGTTCCGATTGGCTTCTGTTAACTTTGCCTAACAGGTACTCAAACTTCGGCAGCCAATGGCGGCCATGTTTTTTGAGATACGCAAATGTTCTTGTAGACACTTGTAGCAATTTGGACCTAGACCACACACACCAATTTTCATGCTGATAGGACAAAAAGTTGCGTAGTTATAGCCATTTTTATAGCACCACAAAGTGGCCAAGCTCTGTGAACTCAGATTGAGATCTTACATAAGTGTTCTGAGTTTGGTGGAGATTTCTCGTTCGGTTCAGAAGTTATAGGCATTTAACTAAACATAGCCCTGCCCCTTTCGAAAGTTTTGGCACCCCTTTGATAATTATTGATATTCACTCTTCAGAGAATCTTTCTGCACTGGTTTGGTTCTGATCCTAGTAATAGTTCGAAAAGTAGGTTTTTCAAAAAATTTTACATTTCGCAGGCTCGCGATCAAATCTGAGGCTTGAGTTTTGTCTGACGACATAAAACACTTGAGTCTGCGAGTGACGGTTTAGGAGTTATGAGTGATTTTGTACTTTTGATCGCTTTAGTGCCCCTGTAAGGCGGATTGGGATGAGCCTTGGTCACATTGTCAGTGGTGTGTGTACTACCTCTCTACAACTTACGGTTTGGTCTGCACGATCAGCTTTACATGATCGCTGATCCATGACCATTCTAATAATTACAATAGGGTTCCTCAATAAGGTACACACTTGAATCCCTAAAAAACCCTTCCTAGCCCCAAACTTTCAAACAATAGTGTACACACACATCAAGTGCCCTTCAAAAGTCCTGTACTCATCTTTTCCCTGTGAATCTGATGTTCTCACACTCTTCCGGCACCCTATGCATCACGTCGATCTCTCATTCTCCATCCCTTCATCTCTCTGCCCTGTCCCCTCAGTCGGCTGCACCCTCGCTCTACCTCTCCCACTGAACCTGTGCATTCATCATCTCCCTCCATCAGCCCATCTTCATTCAGCCAAGTGCAGTTTGCACCGTCAGCACGGCTGCCCTGACACACCGCTCCACAGAGAGATGGATGGAGAAAGATGGAGAGACAAGTTGAGACAAGAAGACTGAGTGAAGGAAAAGAATATAATCTGCAACGGGACCAAAAAGACAAAAAGATTCAGATGGAGGACAAAAACAAGGAGGCATTAAACAAGAGAGACACAGATATTGAGCTTTGAACAGTTTTAAAAGTGTTGGTAAACTAAGTCAGAATAAACTGGAAATACATCTATTCATGATTTTTTCAACAGCTGATGGATAGAACTGTTGTGTTTTGTAAACCTGACACTCAGGATGTGCATCATATTTTGCAAGAAAAAGTCTAAAGGTCTACCACTACATTCACTCCTTTTTGCTACATCTCATATTTTAAGCATCATTACACAAAAGATCACATGATTATGAACAGCAAAATATCTTTCATGAAAAGAAGGGAGGCCATTTCTTACAGTACTTTAATTTAAAGGCTAGTACAAAATGGCTAAATGCTTTGGGCTAGTTGGGATGAAACAGAAGCTCTGGCAGATCTTTTCTTCTTTATGTCAATGTACATGTGAGTGTAACAGATTATCAAAAAGGCAAAAAATGTAAGGCAGGGACCTACATTGGTTATTGATTGGATTTTGAGATGTATGCATTACACTCAAAAATGAGTCAGACGAATGTGAGTTTGCAGGATCAGGTTTAAGCAGACAAAATGATTGGAGTAGTCCAGCATACGTCACCAGAGAAGTCTGTCACCATATCAAGTTAAGACGTACTGATAAAAAAAAAAATACGACGTCAGTGTTTTTTTGTTTTTTTTTCAATAATATCAATTATGAGTGAATTTTATGTCATGCTGACTAATTTAAAATTAGCCCATTATTTACTCCAGACAACCTAGGTGTATATGACTTTCTTCTTTCAGATGAATCCAATTGGAGTTATATTAAAAATTATCCTGGCACTTCCAAGCTTTATAATGGCAATGTGTGTGTTTCTTTTCAGCAGTCCAAAACAAGTCCAATAAAGTGCATCCATCCATAAGTGCTCCACACAGCTCCGGGGGGGGTGAGTAAAGGCCTCCTGTATCGAATCAATGTGTGTTTGTAAGAAAAATATCCATATTAGCTTCCGCTAACTGTTGTACACGAAATACACTCCAGGTGGATGACGCAGAATATATGCATAGCTCATGAAAACCAACATTTGTTTACAGGAGCAAAGGAAGCAAAGTTTCCTTACTTTAGCAAAGGAAAACCAGTCTCCTCTTGGCTTATATCAAAATCCTCCAACATTTTTCTTTGTTTTTTACTTCTAATTCACGACCGGGTTCTACACATTCACGTTCGTCACTTCTGAGCAGCGCATGTGCAATGCCAACGTCTTACATAATCCACCTGGACTGGCTTCTGTGTACAACAGTAGTCGCAAGCTAGATTAAAGTGATTATTACCTTTTAGATATGGACATTTTTCTTACAAAAACACATCACTTCACTACAGGAGACCTTTATTCACCACCGATGTGAGGCACTTTTTATTATGAATGGATGCGTTTATTGGACTTGTTTTAGACTGTTAAAAAGAAACACCCACCCATTACCATTATAAAGCTTGGGAGAGCCAGAACAATTTTTAATATTACTCTGATTGGATTCGTCTGAAAGAAGGAAGTCATATTCACCTAGGATACCTAGAGGGTGAATAAATAATGGGCTAATTTTGATTGTTGTGTGAACTAACCCATTAAATGGAGAGTGCACCTAAAAATTTTAATTCTGTGATTAATTACTTACCCTCATGTCATTCCAAACCTGTAAGACCTTTGGTTATCTTCAGAACACAAATTAAGATTTTTTTGATTAAATCAGTCACTAATGCACCTCTTGAGACAAGGGGAGTGAGGTTTACCTGCACAGCTGGCCTCCTATGCCGGAGACCCGGTGTTATGCCAAATTCTGACCCCTGCCAAATCACTACCCAGATCACTACCCAACTAGTATTGGTAGATTTAGGGGGAAGGGGGGAGGATTAGGGGTGTAGTTAGGATTAGGCAAATCAGGTAGCGATTTCAACAAGAGGGGGTAATAATTTGGCAGGGGTCGAAAATGGGCACAACACCGGGATCGAGTACCACTTGGAACGAAAAAAGTATTCTCGTAGCTTTGTAAAATTACAGTTTCAGTTGCGGTGCTGTCTATGCAGAGTCAGAAAGCTCTCGGATTTCATCAAAAATATCTTAATTTGTCTTCCAAAGATTAATGAAGGTCTTAAGGGACTGGAACAACATTAGGGTGAGTAATTAATAACAGAATTTTAATTTTTGCGTGAACTATCCCTTTAATTTAATACTTTTAGAATTCCAGAGATGTTCCCTTGCAGTCAGCGCAGAAGATTTACAGTAATTTGGCTCATCAAGCATTCCGCACTACTAATTGCTTTTATTGAAGAGTTGCAATCTACGAAACCCTATACAAGTAGCGCTATCAAAATGGCTGACAAGACATATCAGACTTTAGGTTAGACAGAAGCAGAAAGAGTTGAAGCAATCAGACACACACTACACGCTAATCCACTAATACAGAACATGAGTGATTCAATGGGCATGTCAATCAGTCAGTGAGTGAGTGTATGTGTGTGAGAATCACTGGTGTGGTAATTAGCCGTAGTAGACGGCGAAGCGCTCTACAGAGCGACCCGAGAAGCCCAGCCAGTGAAATGTAAATATGTATTGATTTCCTCATCTGGCTGTAAGGTCCCAGGCTGTTTGCTTTTCTAATTCTATCTCTTGCATTCTGGCGCTGCAGCCTGAATAATTTATTAACTAGAAACAGCGGCGCTTTTCCCTCTCTTAATGCAGCTATGAAAGATAGGTCTGTAGTCACAAGAGTTAACACACTTTCCATCTCTTTCCTTCACTCTAATCGCTCATTTACCCTTTATATACCCTTAGTGCTCATAAATCAGTCTGTTAGGACAGGATTAACACAGATACCGTTTGTGTGTGTGTGTGTTTGAGCAGCACAAACGTATGACTGAAAAGTGCGGGAGGCTAATTAGCTTTACAGGAAGTTCAAGATAGAACATTCCACTTAATTCCTATATCAGCCTACTTATAATCACTCAAACATGTTAATTTACGAAAGAGAGAGAGAATATTCTGCAATAATTGCATATAACACATACTACCTGTTTAACTTTTAGGGTTCGTTTTTATACTTTTATTCAGCAAGGATGCATTAAATTGATCGAAAGTGACAGTAAAGACATTTAATAATGTTACAAAATATTGTGATGTTTGAACAGTAGTGCATATAATATAATACAATATGAAGCTTTTATAAACAACTTATTTTACTGGAATTTGAAAAGCTATAGCAGTTTACAGAGACTACAGTGGTCTTTATTCTAACAATACTATTTATGTCTCTCTGTGTGCTAGAATTAGTAAAACAGCAGCACCGTAGACGGTGTTGCTATCAGTAATATGTGTGTTTGCGTGCGTATCTAGAGACAAGGTAGTAGGTAAAGGTGTGTAGCAATGGCAACAGCATTAGCAGTAGCAGCACGTGACACGAGCACCAGCATGAAAATTCAAGCCACCGCATCTTTTTTTCCTCACTCTGCACCCAAAATAGATTTCTCCCAAGTCAGCATCACACACACATACCACCCAGCCACAGAAAATGAATAATTCACTACTAGAACACAAGATACAGAACCAGAGAGAAAGAGGAAAAACATGAGCGGGTAGTGAAGTGCAATGCTAGCCTAAGACGCAAGAAATGCCAATAACAAACTGACTATACACCTCTGCTACATTGTACAAGGACATACTGTACATATCAACAAAGCACCAAATTTATGCATTATATAAAATATTAATAATAAAAATGGTACAAATGGTCTATTTCTCAAACAAAGGTTTCAGAAGACTTCAGAAGTGGAACTTTTATACTTTCTGAAGCTCGAACACCTCAGTCCTTACACGAGATGAGGGTAAAGTAAAAGCAGAAAGGAAAGAGGTCCAGATTTCTCTAGATTACAGGCTTGTGTGAATGTGGACGAGTGAGAGTGTGTTAACGACTGGGTTTTGTAGCCTCGTCTGCGGCAGCAGCAGCTGAGCAGTGTGGGGCTGCAACATTACGGATGACTACACTCATTTAGACCCAGACATTAGGAGGTATGAAACCACCAGATTAGGCCTGGAAGGCAAAAACAAACATGCACATATACACACACTCCTTAGCTGAAACAACAAGACCGGTGCGCTTATAATTTGCGAACAGGTCTCATGCTAAAATGTGACTTGAATGCCATTTCAAATTTCATGTGACACTTTAATTTTCAGAAATGTTGTCACGCGCCTTCTCAATACACATTTCTGCCTTTATGTGAGTAACACATAACACACCATTGTTGTGCAGTGGTGTTCTGATTTTCTTTTTTTTTTTTTTTTTTTTTTTTTTTTTTTTTAAATCAAATGTAAATTCATTTCCCAGTCACATACATACATATATATATATATATATATATATATATATATATATATTTATATTTTTTATTTATTTTTTTTTTTTGATAAACATTATTTACACTGTCCGGAAAAGAAAAAAGACAAACTATATATATATATATATATATTTTTCTATTCTATTTAATAAAGTCATGTATGAATCTCATCAAGTTAGTGTTTTAAGCATTTTACATTTATTAAAATAATAAAAGTCAAGGAAGTAACAATTTAAACAATACATTTGTGAACTTATGTTTAGCTATTCTTTTTAATAGTTAACTTTTAACTATTTCTGAATTTTTCAGGTCATGTCAGTCATCAAAGTTCGGTAAATACGGGTCACAGATACAGAGATTTACTTTCAATTTCACCAAGCTGATTACTCACTAAAAACTCCCACAGATCATGTATTTTAATGTCATTTTAAGTCTTATTTTGATGTAACAAAGTGGTTTTATCTAAGTGTGTTAGTTGTTTACTTACATTTCAAAATTAGTCTCATTAAAGGGGTCATCGGATGCCTATTTTCCACAAGTTGATATGATCTTTAGGGTTTTAATAAAACATGTCTATAATATACTTTGGTTAAAAATTCTCAGTGGCGGTGTAAAACAACACCCTTTTTACCTTGTCAAAATCAGCTCTGCAAAAATCATCCCATTCTGGTTCAGTCTGCTTTAAATGCAAATGAGCTCTGCTCACCCCGCCCCTCTCTTCTCTCTGTGGAGTGACGAGCCTGTTTACTTTATTAGCGTTTAGCCGCTAAACTTGCTAACTAGCACATTATTAGGAAAGGCGATCGCAAAGATTAAACCCTTATACTCACTTCAGCTGTAAGTGAAGCTGGATCATGAATGATTTGCGCGAATATAAACGGATATATGTAGATTGGTAGGCGCATTCCCTTCACAAACAAACGTAAACCACTGCATCTTTAGCGGCTCAGATGTCGGGAGTAAATGACGACCACTATGTTCATTATTAGATCCAGCAACACAACATCTCAGTCGCTCAATCGGAGATATTCTTGTCCAACTTACATCCCTGCTCCGGCATCGAAACAAAAAGGGTGGACTCTTACAGCTGATCTGAGGTAAAACGCTCATGTCAATCAACTATCGTGGGAGCGGCCTCTGTGGGTGTGACGCCACAACGACAGCATCTGAGAATGGCTCGATTTGAAAAAGGGAATATTATTTTTACAGATTCATTAAAAACCACTGCATGAATTTTTATCATTATAGGGAAGATTTGTACATACACACATTAATGTTCAAACAACACGTAAAAGTGAACTTAGCATCCGATGACCCCTTTAACGCCATTATATTGTTCATTTAGACTGATTTGCAGACGTGGAATGAACACAAACACAAGAGGCGGAATTTATAAAATGAACCAAGAACATAACCAGTCATATCCAATAAGGCGTTGCCTCCTCTCACGTGACTTTCCCCTATTCATTCTCAATTTACCCCCACCAAACTCACAGCACGCTTTAGTGTGTCTGTTAAAATCAAATTGGAAATATGTTCCTCTATGTACATTTATGCGCAACTGAAAAACGTATGTATATGTACGAATCACAGCAGTTTCCTGTTGAAATGAACACTAGAGACAGTAAAACTACCAGTAAAACAGGTACAGAGTTTTGATTAATAAAGCCTAATTTTCACACAATTACTTGCAGAAGATTATGTTATGACTTCAAAACAATATTAACCTCCTGTGCGATTTGAAAACTGACATTTTTGAATGTTGTCATCACATATATAACTATATGCATGAGTTTTCTAAATCAGTAAATCACCTAAATTATGAAGAGCTCCGGTATGAACCCCGTGAAACGACGGTTTGAGGGACGAGATGGGAGACTAGCCTAATTTTAGCCACACAGCGTGGAGAGCCGCATAATGGTATAAACACAAGCATTGACTAGAGTGGCCGCATCAGAGTAGTATCTAGCCGCAGACGTGTGCAGGGTGTGGTAAGAGATTTATTCATCATTTAGTGTAGGTAGCTTCACTTATAACGGTTCGATATAAGTATGCAAATAATTAAATAAATTAGCATGATAATGTCATGTATCAGTGATCTTGCAGGCTGGCGATAGGACGTCAACTATTCCTTAATATATCCTTAAGTTAACTATAACGAAGCAGACAGAACTTGCTGCTTTGGCAAGGGGTTTGGCAGTACTGAATCACAACACACTGGGACAGCTAACCAATCACAACACATCCAGATATTTGAATTCTGAACAGCTGCAATAGGTACCTCAAGCAGCATAATAAAAACGAATAACTAATAACTAACTAAACAAAAAAACAATAAAAACAGCAATACACACCTGTACAAACATAATAAAAACATGCCACTGTCACATATTAAACATGTTTTAGTGCCATTCTCTGGCACTATTTCACTTTGAAACTGCCACGAAACGTGCGAAAGGTACATAATTGCGGTGTTGCAGAAATGTATATAGAAGCATGTAGTTTCATGAGCCTGGGTTGGTTAAAACTCAACAGGCTCTGGGGAGGCGAGACTCCCTGTTGTAACTTTATCCGCTGGTGTTGCTGTCGGTAGTAAGTAGAAGTAATTTCTACACTTTTTAATGTTGTATTTTGTAATAATGGCATTGTTTTATTTTTGTACGACTATTTTTTTTCCTCATCCAATATTTTGAAGAGACACTGCCTCCCTTGCCTCCTCAGAGGAAACGCCCTTGACACACACATATTAACCGACAGCATTTTCCATGACTTTTGATCAAATGTTCTCATGAATGTATTAGATTAGTTGATTAAAAGTCCACTGTAAATATCTGAATCCTTTGCCAATCCAATATTTATATCTTTTACAATCATGCCTATAAACAGAGAGCGAAAGAGAGGGTGAGAGAGGGAGTGAGTGGCAGAGACGACAGTGACAGTTGTGTGAATGAATCTAGGATGACACATTTAACTCCCTGCTACCCAAATGGAGGAGAGGATCTAGGATGACGGGACAATCCTATCATCCAGTCATATCCCATCATACCCACTGTTGAGACAAACAGGAACATGTTGTGATGCTGTGAACCAGGGGAGAAGAAGAGCTCAAGTGTCTATTTAGGCAGTATCTGCACTCCAATTATGTGATGCGTGTTTAAAAATAAATAAATAAATAAATCAACCAATGTTTAACTGAAAACCGTATGCTTAATGTAGCCTTCTGATACTGGATGTTTGCATTTAGGTGTATGCATCTAACTATGCCTCCATCCTAAATAATTTACACAGACATCCTCCCATCTTTTTTTTTTTTTAGTTAGTGTCTCTAACCTTTTTAAAGACTCTCTTTCTTTAAAGACTTTCTTCTTCAATTATCAGAATCCCTATTAGAACACACATCTACAGTTGAGGTAAACAGTTTACATACACCTTGCAGAATCTACAAAATGTTAATTATTTTACCAAAATAAGAGGGACCATACACAATGCATGTTATTTTTTATGTAGTAGTGACCTGAATAAGATATTTCACATGAAATATGTTTACATATAGTCTACAAGAGAAAATAATAGTTGAATTTATAAAAATTACAGTGTTCAAAAGTTTACATAAACTTGATTCTTAATATTTTACCTGAAAAATCCACAGCTGTGTTTTTTTTTTTTTTCCTTTTCTTTTTTTGTTTAGTGATAGTTGTTCATGAGTCCCTTGTTTGTCCTGAACAGTTAAACTGCCCGCTGTTCTTCAGAAAAATCCTTCAGGTCCCACAAATTCTTTGGTTTTTCAGCATTTTTTTCATCATTTTCCAACAATGACTGTATGATTTTGAGATCCATCTTTTCACACTGAGGACAACTGAGGGACTCGAATGCAACTATTACAGAAGGTTCAAACGCTCACTGATGCTTCAGAAGGAAACACAATGCAGTAAGAGCCGGGTGTTGAAAACTTTTAGAATTTGAAGATCAGGGTAGATTTAACTTATGTTTTCTTTTGGGAAACATGTAAGTACTTTATGTAGCTTCTGGAGGGCAGTACTAAATAAAAAAAAAAAATGATACATAGGCAAAATAAGAAAAATGAACACATCTTCATTCTGTTCAAAAGTTTTCACCCCCGGCTCTTAATGCATCGTTTTCCTTCTGGAGCATCAGTGAGTGTTGAACAACATTGTTAACTCTGTTTGTGTTTTACAGCTGTAAGTTTGGCACCTTAAACCTGGAAAATAACACTTAAAATATTAATAAAGTTTGCTTTTTGTGAACTAACACATTACTCAAAATGTACTGTTCAATCTGTGCAAGTATTAAAAAGTGTTAGAAAGAGCAAACACGAACTGCCTAGAAATATCAATACTATAATCCAGCCAGTGCACATAATACATAACCACTTTAAATCTGTGGCTTATAATTCATCTGATTCTGCTGAATAGACAAGAGAAGAAAAATATTTGAGCGCATAATACTGACATGCTCACGCTAAATACTGCATATAGATTCAGCGGTCTAAGCAGCCTGTTCTCAAGACACTCTGCAGCCCTCTTAGAAAACTACATTCCCCATTTCTCCTCCAAACTGGCACTGGAGTATGCGGTTAGACAGCCATGCCTGTCTGTGGCCCATCTGTATGCATACAACAGAGGACTGACTCCAAGGAGGCCGAAAGGCGGGAGAGAAGGAGAACATGCCATTGAGAACTGCTCTTTCAGTCGGCCGCTGTTATTTTTAGCATGACAGGAACCTCGGAACAGGAGAGAGCATGAGACATGCTTGTGATAAGAAAAAAAGAGGTTTGATACGTCAGAAAATTTGTATGTTTGTGTGTACATACCAGATTGTACCATAACTCTTTGAAATGCTGAAACACTAATGGTAGACTTGGTATTGTCAGCATCTGCTAACACAAACCTAGCTTGATACTAACGCTGGCATTGATCATCATTGAATACAAACTGTACTCCGGTTATAAGCAAACACTAGTTTGAAAATGAGGAGGAGGAATTGAGAGAGAAAGGAAAAGGAGAATAAATAATTTAAATTCTGCAGACTGAATGTAGATCACTGCCTCTACACATGGAAGAAAACTGCAAGGGCTCACGACTCACGACAACTTCTTTCTATCAGTCTGTCTCCCTCTGGTGTCCACTCAACCACTCTTTCTGCCTTCTCCAACTCATCTATTTATAGCACAGTGTCTTTTATATTATTAATTTCTCGTTCTTATCTGTCATTCGTTGGTGGAAAACTAGAGTGGTTTAACGGTGAATTCAGAACGTTTAATCAACTTGTTTGTAGCTGAAAACATTCATGTGCTTCTCTTACTTCAACCAGACCAAAAGGTACGAATATGTTTCCTGACTAAGCTGGCTTAAAACTGGACTGCATGGTTAAGGTCTCTTCAGACAGATATGCATACAGTATCTGCACTCCAGGCTGCAGTTTCATAGTCGTCAATGAAACTAAAATTAGAAAACACAGCTATAAGGTTACATTCCATTTACAGCGCAGAGAGAGACGGCCCATAAACGAGACAATGTAGGCATCGCAAATGTTTTTTTAGACTTTCATTATCTTTGTACAGAAGGTGAAATGTGAAGGGATGCAATATTTGCCTACCCTAAACTGAGTCTTTTCATCTAATCTACATGTGACACGCTCTTGGGCTTCTGCAATACATAAAATCTTAATCGATATGTCTGTAAGATACAAATCATGGTCAGCTACTAAAGCTACTAAAAAAAGCCTGCTGTACTGTGGGCATCTAAAAAACAATTCTGATAAAGCAGAAAGCACCTATGTTAAGGACCTCAGATCACAAAACCTCATTAAATGTTTCCATGAGATCAGAAGAATGAGGCTTTTAGAAAGAGTGGCTTTCAGGCCGAGTGCAAGGTTAAAGGTCACTGAAAGCTCTGACAGATCAAAATACAGTGTCAAAGAAAAGTGTGTTTGGGTGCAGTTCTGCGCACATGTAATTATTTTAAATCCTAAGATGACTATTAGAAAAAGCAGGGAGCTTTAGCTACAGCTTTTTCTGTAGCTAAAGATTTGTTTAAATAAAACGCTAATGTTTACTGGGTTGTTCTGTCATTCAAGGCATCAGGCATCCAATCAGATTTAACAATAAGCAAAAAGTCTTCGGTGGAAGCTTTAGTGAACTATCAAGGACAAAACATGGTCTTTTTAGGACATGCCAAGTCAAAAATACATTTATATATGTATATATATATGCATAAAATATATTATTTAATATATATATAACAAACCCAGTACCTATTTCCAATATGAATGGGCCTTTCACAGAGGATACCCAGTGTATGTTTCAGGAAAACTCACACCTACATACACAGAGCATTCTTAAAAATTAGTCAGTTTTTATACAACAATGCCTTACTATATGTGACCCTGGACTACAAAACTAGTCATAAGAGCAAATTTTTTGAAATACAGATTTATACATCATCTGAAAGGTGAATAAACAAGCTTTCCACTGATTTTGGCTGAGATACAGCTATTTGAAAACCAGGAATCTGAGGGTGCAAAAAAATAAAATTCATATTGAGAAAATCCCCTTTAAAGTTGTCCAAATGAAGATCTTAGCAATGCATATTACTAATCAAATATTAAGTTGACATATTTATGGTAGGAAATGTACAAAATATGTTCATGGAACATGATCTTTACTTAAAATCCTAATATTAAGTAAAATATTAAAGAAATTAAAGAAAAATCAATAACTTTGACCCATACAATGTATTGTTGGCTATTGCAACTTACGACTAGTTTTGTGGTCCAGGGTCACATATGTTAAATGAGCACTATGTCCTAATTCACAGTATTTATATAACACAGGGTGAATATATCCAGTTTATCAGTTTATAGAGATTTTATTATCCCATAACCCAATGAGTGAAGAGCTGTCAGAATCATAAATGGCACAGAACATGCATCTGATGCCACAGGTCGCATGTCAATACCACCCACATGGACACATATAAAATATAATTTATTAACATTTAAGAAGTTGATTCTTAGTCTAACACTACGCGATTTTAGTTGCTTTGCAAGTCTATGTTGCTCTGCTCCACTCATATATGCCATTCCAGACCAGTTTTTGGTCTGTGTGCTGCTTGGTATTTTTTAAATGATTTGTGTTGCCCCAGACCAATGAAGTACCTTGACAAATTTTATCTGAAATGCAAGATTCTGGTTTTAAGTATGCTACGTGTTCACTAAGCTAATGTATGAAAACAATATCATGCTCAGTCACGCTGTATTGAACACCAGCACTGCTGTGATTACCTGCGGCCTTGTGATATTGCTTTAACAGTTTCCATTTCTCTCCACACAAAGCCCTTTTGTCATTAAAAACGAGGCTCAAGAGGTGCATTATGAAAGATGCAAGTACACATACATATCTCGTATTCACCAGGACATCTTAGAATATGGGAAATGGTGGCTTTCCCCCTCCCCTCACCTCCCCTTTTCACCATCGCTTTCTCTCGAATGAGACCAAGCTGAGAGACTGCACATGCTGACATCAGCAAGCCTCTGCGAGCCACAGCGCCGCCCGCTATCGTCACACAGCACCGCTCACCTCACGCCCGTACGTAACACACCGAACACACACCAGAAATAGACTCGATTCATCTTGCCACCGAAATAACTTGACAAATAAACGCCTGAAAACGTTCTAATGCGCGTTTTCCTACATACATTTAACCTGCAGTAACGTGACTCATTCAGATCGTGTTTTAAGACATTTTCGGGTGACCTTACATATGCCACACTCATACCTGCAACTGGAGACCCCAGGGTACTCACTGAGGGGTTTTAAAAGGATATGGCCATTCGGTGATCTTTTTGGCGTATTTTCTCACAAAGTTGTCCTCACTGAAGATGAACAGAGATCGGTTGACAGTGAAGCAGTTTTGCCGCACCGGTATAGGGTTGTACAGGGCCATAGTTCTGGCTCGCTGGGCCATTGACTGCTTGTACATTCTCTGCTGAGCACCCGGCGGGCCGCCCTGCCTGCTGCCGCCGCGGCCGGGTCCCCCTTGAGCGTGTCCCGGTCCTCCGCCATACCTGGACGGCACCTCATCTCCGAACCGAGCCATTCTATAGACACCAAATGCCAGTCTTCACGAAGCAGGAAAAAAGGGGGCGAATATTCAACGCGACCACACCACATTACATCCCATCTGCTTCAAAACTTAATACGTGTATAACTGGAGTACACATTTGTCTTCATGGCTTTTATATGCGATGCTACGCTCCAGGAGCTGATGGTTTGATTTCAGGCAATAACGAAAAACAAAACGAACAAAAAACAAACAAACAAAAATTGAACAAAAAAAGCGTGCCTTATATTCTGTAGTTCACAGGTTCGTTGCCCACTTCAGCACACAAAATGGTCCATCATCACCTCATTTTATGTCCAAAATCAACATATTTCCACGGCTATGTAATTCTTGGGCAAATCTCTCGTTTTCTGTGGCTCCATCCTCATATTTTCCAGAACTGTCTCTCTCCCGTGCTTTTCCTTGAAAATTCAGGTTGTTATTATCATAGCTACAATCATTTATACGATCTAGGTGTGATAACCAAGTGAACAAAAATGAAAACATCTAAAACAAAATGTTTTAACTGTAAATTCCGATGATTACAGTATCCATATCTATTTAAAACGTGGGAAAAAATAGGAAATTTTTTTGATTATTTATTTATTTCGCAACATCCGCAATATTTGGCACGGTGTAGCTATAATCTGCCTTCGGTCACCTCGCGCTCACGTTTACTCGCATGTATTTGCATCTCAGCCACAGAGAGATGTGCGATATCCGATGTTAATTCTGTTTTCCTCTTCTTTACGACACAGGTGATTATTCGGATGCAAAAACAGATCATCACAAGTATCGATTGTTTTTTTTGTTTTTTTGTGCTCACTGGTAAGGTGTCATCCTTTTCGCCAGAGCCATTACTGGCATTTCAGTGCAAAAGAACCAATCCAGCCGTCATAAAATCCAATGAAGGGACACACAGTGACAGAAAGTAGAAGCATCAATCGCGAGGGGACAACGGCGACATCTCCGGGTTCCCATAGCCGCTTATGTTCCCCTGCACTGGGCTCTGGGCCGCGTAGGATCTGTTCATCTTCCCCGAGTGAGGGCAATCCGTTCGTGAGAACACTCGGATCCCTCTATTCCTTATTTCTGCCAATGTTGAGCTGTCTGTTAGCCTCGTTACTCTCCGTCAAGCGCCCCTGAGGAAAAAAAAGAGGGGGAGGAGGCAGTTGAGGACGAATGTGGGGTGGGGGCTCGCAGGATATCAGCTTGTGAAACACAAGCCGAACGAAACAGTTAGCTCCGATCAGCTGGCAAGCTAAGCTATAATGAGCCACTGATCAATTCAGCGCTCTGGCCAGTTCTTCTTGCAGCACATGACGCACGGCACACGCACCCCACTGACTAATTTATTCTTCCAACTCCGGTCTGTACCTGTACCGACGCTTCAGTCTCTGCTGAATGTGTTCTCAGCTTCATCTCACCTGCCTTTACCGCATGAAAATACCGTCGGCTTGTTTATACGACGCAGAGGGGTTGTGCAGTTTTGGAGATAACGGAACGTAACAAACTGACAGCGCGTTGTCAGGTTATGGACTGTTTGTGCCAGTGGTCGGGATGTGAGCGCTGGGAGACAGCTGCGCATTCAAACGTGCGTCTCTCGGGAACGGCTCCGCTTTGCGAGGGCACGCAGGGCGAGGACCGACAGGCTATTCTTAGACGCAGACATTTCGGAATTAATAGACGGAGATTTCCCATCAGTACAGCTGACAACTCTCCTCTCCTCCAACCCACCGACCTTTTTCAACTGTAGTGAAAAAATGCTTATTAAATTTACGCTAAAGAAAAAATTGCACCTGTGAAATTTACCTTACAGGAAAATGCCGTAAAAATACAGTAACGATATTACATGCATGGGGTATATTTAACAGGTTCGAACTATAGGTCTATGTACCAGCAAATTAATGTTAATATATCGTGTCATTTAGGCATGTGACCGTATCAAATTTTCATGTTGCCATAATTGCTAAAGCTTCTATCAGGGTATATGGTATTATCACGATATTGAAATAAGTTGCAAAAAAAGTTGTCATAACAGATATAACTTTTTTCTCATAACAAAAAGAACTGAACATTTTAAATTAAAGCAATAAACAAAAATGTATAAAGGAAACAAATGTTTCAAATAGATTAAAGTGCAAAAGAATTAAGAACAATAGCACTTTACAATAAGGTCACATTAGTTAGCCTTAATTAATGCATTAAAGGAGTTAATCAAAACAAAAATTTACAGCTAATGTTCTCACCAAATTGTCATCCAGGATGTTCAAGTGTTTCTTTCTTCAGTTGTAAAGAATTTATGTTTTTGAGGAAAACATTTCAGGAATTATCTCCATATAGTGGACGTCTATGGTGCCCGCTAGTTTGAACTTCCAAAATGCAGTTTCAGTGCAGCTTCAAAGGCTCTAAATGATCCCAGTCGAGGTATATGGGTCTTATCTAGCAAAACGATTGGCTATTTTCTAAAATAAATAAAAAATGATATACTTTTTAACCTCAAATCCTTGTCTTGTCTAGCTCTGCATGTACTCTGTGCATTCCGGTTCAATACAATTAGGGTATGTTTAAAAACTCCCATCTCATTTTCTCCTCCAACTTCAAAATGGCCCTACATCACTGCAGAAATAGCGACCCAGGGTTTACAAAGTAAACGTGCAAAGAACGTTAAACGCCATTTGAAGCTGCATTTAAACAGCATTTTTGAAGTACAAACTCGGGGGCACCATAGAAGTCCACTATATGGAGATAATTTCTGAAATGTTTTCCTCAAAAAACATTATTTCTTTACAACTGAAGAAAGAAAGACATGAACATCTTGGATGACAATGGGGTGAGCATATTTTGTTGTGGAAGTGAACTACTCCTTTTACATGAGCAGTAATTATATTTGTTACAGAAGTTATTCTTTGCTAAAAATGTTAGTCCATGTTAGCTCAGGTCAATTGAATAATTCACTTATTTATTCATTTATTTTTTGTTTTAATAGCATGTTATTAAATGTTGAAATGAACTAAGATAAAAAAAAATGCTTTGGAAGAATTTTTCACTAGCAGTTTATGTTAACCAATGAATTAGCTAATGTTAACTAATGGAGCATTAATGTAAAATGTGACCAAACGAAGAAAGAATAAAAAGAAAGAATAAACATTTTTAAAACATAGGGCATGCTGTAGTCCAGATGAAAGTCTAAAAAAGGGTACAAATAGCCCAATAAGTCTGGGTATTTAAGTATTTGGCGCTGTGATGAATAACATCACAAAAATCTGAATGGCTGTTTGAAAGAAAGAAGAGTATGTTCAGAAAGATAAAGTAGCGCAGCTGTTTTTTTTTGTTTGTTTGTTTTTTTACAGGGTAACCTGCCCAGGGAAAGCCGATGGAATTGAGCTTTGTAGCTAATTCTAGGGTATTTTTGACTGGCTATTGTCCCTGTCAAATAATGAATTAAAATAAAGATTAAAAAAAAAAAATTGGGTAACAGCTGTATTTCTGCTGTCCCATTAGCGCCATCTGCTGTCAGAGAGTGAATGTGCATTTTCCATTCAGCTCGTTTCCTTCACTCGTTCCGCAATGCGCTTCTCCTCCACATTGGGCTTGTTTACATCAGAGCAGGCGAATTACTCTTTGACGCAACATACAGCTTTGTTGTGTATTTTAATTGTAGCTGATGGGAAAAGTAGGTTAGTATTAAAATGCATACAGAAAATCTGAATAATTTCTAATAAATAATTAATCACAGTATTTTGAAGTGTCCATTATAACAGTATCATGCATATTCATTATGGTATTATCTATACCGGCACATGTCTACATTTGACATATTAAAACGTGTTACTGTAAAATATATGATAATAAAGTGTAACATAATGGAAAACCACGATTACAAGTTCGTAAAAATTAGTCCCTCCAACGACTGTTGTAATAATACTATTAGTATCACTAGATAACACAATAGATACAGTGCAGAGTTTGAACATAGAATTCATCGCCGATTTAAGATATTGCCGATGTGATGTGTTTGAAAACGGGTTTGAGAGTCAAAGCAGGAGCAATATGCTTTAGGACGCGGCAAAAATCAATAGACCCGAGCGACCTTAACAGTGCCCATCCGATATCACAGGAAGCAGTAAGCAGAAGAAGATATACAGTACTGGTCCTAGTAAATGTCCCATCCCAATGTCTAAAACAAGTGGACACTGAGTCGTGGTAAGGCGGACAGTGTCTCTCTCCCATTTGTAGTTTTAATCAGTTGTATCCCTGTCCACCTTACTGCTAAAATTCCCCCCGAAACAAATCAAAAAACACCACAACGCCTGCTACTGCTGCGAAAATAAAATGTGAACTTGAGGGGAAAAAATGTCGACTGGATCTCTGCTCATCCCTTGATCTTGTGCAGCAAGCTGTTCACTATCTGAACCAGCACGCGTGTGATCAACCGTATGTGATGCGTTTAGCGTCAGTCCAGAAGAGCTCGAGGTCAAGAGCTCAAACAGGCACCAGCCTCCAGCCTCTAGGCTTCAGTCAACAGATCAACAGCGGCTGACAGACAATTTTCTCATGTAGCATATCTCTGAATAATCAGACTATGCGACACTCAAGTGAGTGTAGAAGGCTCACACACTGCCTGAATAATACATTATGGCTTTTATCGGTCATTTCTGTGCAATTTTCGAGCTGCATCCTGTTTCTGATTATAAATCTACAACAAAGTAATACTGCAGTTACACTAAAGCATCCAAGCCTAATGTTAGCCTATGCTATATGGTTAATAACTAAGACGTACGCGAAATCTGTTCGAAAGCGTTCCTTTTGCGCAAAGCAAAAATATGCGTTCTAAATAATTTACAATCGAACAATATTTAAAACACAACTGAAACGTAACAGCCTCATTCTATTAGACCTGTATCTGTTTGGCACTGGTACAATTTAAACCACCCTCAGCCTTTGGTTTGGGCGGTTGCATTAATGTAACCTCAAACCCCTAAACAAAGTTGGATCTATAAGCTCAGTTAGGCAAGAGCACCGATCTAATGACAGAAACAACACAGTGGTCGCCGTGCCAAGGCAGCTGTCCATGGTTCTGAAACACTGCACACGGCCATGGATCTTAATTCTAAACTGGGGTTTTTAAAAACAGAATCCTTAAATTAAATATAAAGTTAATTATGATTAACCAAATAACAAACAAAGTAATTATTTAATTACATTTAACGCCATTTTAGAAACAATGGCAATATTCGTGGCAACATTAACAGTATCATTTAAATACATCATTTAGAATAATATAACATTTTCTTAAGAAGCAATCACTATACAAAAAAATACAAGTAACAACAAGATAAAAACCATATCCAACGTTTTCTTCCCGTACAAGTGGGCGCGGCCATTTGTCAATTTTATGGGTCTGCTTCCGCTCTCATTTGCATCTGGCTTTTTTAACTGTCCAAAAAAGATCATTTTGCGGCGTGATATTACGAATTGGTGTCTTGCTATATTATTTTAATGCATTATCTTAATTACGAGTACATTGGTTTGTAGTGCAAACTGTTTTACCGTTTACTGCACGTTGTTATTCTTCCCGGCATTTCCTAGCCGCTAATGAACCGGAAGTCTCACCTATAGGCTTACTTCAGCGTGAAGAAAAAGGTGGATAGAATCTTTCAATTTAATCAATGATAGAAATTCTAAAATTCTTCTGGGGAGGCCTTTTGAAAAAAAAAAGTATTTTAATATATTATCTGAGTAAAGACATTGTCTATCATTTAAAATCAGACATTCTATTAAAATATGTTTTATTCTCAAAAAAATCTTACACAAGTGTCAAACAGGTTTCTCTTCCCCTTTCAGTAAATATGAATGAGTGAGCCTTGAATGTCCAAATGGACATCTTGTATATAAACCTGGTTGTATCTATTTTCAAAACAGTAATTACTTCTTTCATTTATTACTGGATTCACCTCAAATAGTTTGTTGCATTCATTCCATTCCATTTGCCATTTATTATTAATGTACAGATTCAATTTAGGTTTTACATCAGATACTAGAATATTACATTTTATTATTTCCAACTGAAGAGCTGATTTATCTGCCTGTTCATTGCCGACTAACCCCATATGGCCGGATATCCAACCAAAAAATAATGTTAAAATATTGTTTTTTTAAAGAGTTGACTTTTTTTATGCTAATAATGAAATAACACAAAATATAAACATGTAACAGCTACAAAGTAAACATCTTTCACAACATGCAGAGCACTTGCTTCATGTTAAAACAATTCGGTTCTACAATACCAAACTTGCATTCCAAATAAATAAAACAAGAGTGGTGTATGTGCAACAAATTCTTACCCAAACTTTAATAAGCAATTACCACTAATACCAGCCAAGTGTTAAGACTACAGTTGTTGCACAACAGTGTGTGGACAGATTTTAAATTATATGTGTAATGTGCTAGTTTTATGATTTGTATAATTATTCCAAGTGAACAAACTTGAGAACTGTTAAGTCAGAGTTCTAAACTGTGGCCTAAATTCATTAATCAAACTATGAACAGAGGGGAAAAAAAAGGCAAATTAAATGCTATATAAAGAATGCATCTCTACAGTAAAGTAATCGAACACCCACAAAAACAAAACAAACCAGGACTCATTATCTTTCTAAATCAAATCCGCCCATTTAGTGACTGTCCTAAACAGCCTAGCAGCTCCTACCCCATAAAAACCCCGATCAAGACAAATTCTGCTCATCATCCTGACAGCTGCTTCAGTACAAGAATTTTATTATTTTAAAACATCCACACATTTTAGACAACACAAATGAAGGGTTTTGCTTATCGTTATCGGGCACAACAAACTTTTTTTGCCATTTAGCAGATAATGAAAGTGAAAAAAGTTGTATCCCATTAAGTGTAACATTAAGTGTTTCTGTATATTGTGCATGTTTACGTATTGGTCATGAGTGCAGTTTGTGTGGTGATGCTGCGATGTGTGCTGTAGTCCTGTTGTGTCGCCTTGTCACACAGTTGGAGTTCACAAGGCGATTTCTTTTGAATGCCAGAGCCTCTCTCCTGCTGCCAAGCAGAAACACCCCTCCCTTAGTGCATTATTAAAGCGTGCCACACTAATCTAACACAGCAGCACACAGAAAGCACACAGCCAGCCAAAGAAAGAGAGAAGTCAATAAGATGTCAAACTACACTGCTCTACAAAGGCAAAACGAAGTGCACATTTTACCTAAACTGAGTTATGAGTAAATTCTGGTCTCTTAGATTATGATTTGTTCTGTGACAGAGAAAACGTGGTGAGAGAATTGTCATCAAATCAATCAAAATTCAATCAAGTGTTCAGCGCACCCATAAAACTGTCACATGTAAATCTTGCAAAACAAAGGCAACAACATATCATATGCATTAGCTTGAATGTGTGTACTGCATATAATGGTGATAAAGAGATGTAAAAATGTGAACACACACACACAGGGCCAATCAAGAATTCTGAAGTAATGCTGCTGTGTGTTTGCGGCAGAAGCTAAACTCAGTGACTCATAAAATTGAATAATTCATAAACAGCATGTATACCGGGTTCTCTGCTCCTTATTTAACCTTATCTTCCAGATATAAATCCTACTGGTCAGTGGAATGGGCCGCACCACAACATATCGCATCTGTATGTCAGTGTGTGTCACAATAAACACATACTAGAAAATAAGAGAGCTGAACACACAACTGCTTTATGTGTTTATGGGCTTCTTTAGAGGCTCGTTTCTATTTATATACTTAATATTTTAAACTATCAAAATGAAACACAAATAATAGACACTCTTTGGCACAGCTTAAAAGAGACAAAGATGAATACGTAGCTGGGATACCGAGACTGTGGGAGAGCGTAAAGTGGGCCATCGTCCTCTGAGCGGAGTGTTTTATTTGGGGAAGAGCCTGATGTAGGTACAATACATTTTTAAACAGTGTAGAATTATTAAAAGCCCCAATGCCTGACAAAACATCCATTCATCTCTTTCAGTACCTCTAACCTTTCCACTAACATACAGACAGTCTAATTAACTGCACTAATAGGAGATTAGCAAACAGACCATTTCTTTAACATGTTTATGTAATATTCTGACAATCTGTAAGGAACTATTAAGCAATTAATGTATCCGTGCTGCAAGAAATAAATAGTAAAAACCATCAAATTATCAAAAAGGCCAGTAATAGACAGAAATTTGAATGTCTTCAACATTGAACATTGACTAAAAATGTGTGTAAACTGCTCTAAACATCTTAAGTAGGCCAGCATCTTCACAAAGGGATAGAACTGTCATCTCAATATATGCTTTCACTCATCTGTCATACCTTCTTTTCGCTCTGCTTCCCTAACTTGAGTGTCTCTTTTCCGCTCAGATCCAAACATTTCTGCATCTGTGATTTCCATCGTCTTAAAGAGTGAAAATTCTGTCATTAATTACTCACCCTCATGTCGTTCCAAACCTGTAAAACCTATTAAGATTAAAAATTAAGATATTTTTGATGAAATCCGAGAGCTTTCTGAGAAGTGCATCCACAGAACCTGGATGTGCTGCATATTGTTTACAAGCAGAGGAAGATGCATGCTGTACATAATACAGTCATGTAAGATCTTAAGATTTCGACAATGAGGATGACTTGCAATTTTTGCCCAGTTGTACTTTGAACCAGAATATACAAACAGTGAACTAAGACAGATGGACGTTCTACGTCAAAACTCCGCATCGTAGTACTTTGTAAATGAATGTCGAAGACTAACACGGAAGAGGTGAAATTGTTGAATAAAGTTGATATTTTTGTTTTCTTTGCACACAAAAAGTATTCTTGTGGGTGAACACTTTTGAATAGGATGAAGATGTCCACATTTTTCTTATTTTGTTGAAATATCTTTTCTTTTTTTTTCCATTTAGTACTGCCCTTCAGAAGCAACAGAAGATACTTACATGTTTCCTGGAAGACAAATTAAGTACAATTTGCCTTGATCTACAGATTCAAAAAGTTTTCACCCCCTGGCTCCTAATGCGTTTTGGAGCATCATTGAATGTTTGAACCTTTTTTAATAGTTGTGTTTGAGTCTCTCAGTTGTCCTCAGTGTGAAAAGATTGATCTCAAAATCATACAGTCACTGCTGGAAAGGGTTCAAATATGCAACAGATGCTGAAAAATGGAAGAATCTGCAGGACCTGAAGGATTTTTCTGAAGAGCAGTGCTCAGTTTAACTGTTCAGAACAAACAAGGGACTCATGAACAACTATCACAAAACGAACAAACAAAAAAACAGTTGTAGATCATCTAGGTAACCACACACAGTATTAGCGGTTATTTTAATTTCAGCTATTTGTTTTGTCTTGTGGACTATATGTAAACATATTTTGTGTTAAACTATCTTACTCAGGACAATACTAAATAAAAAATAACATGCATTTTGTATGATCTCTCTTATTTTGTTAAAATTATTCATATTTTCACAGATTCTGCAAGGGGTTCCCAAAGTGCCCTCTTCATGCCTTGTACCTCTCCAGCAGGAAATCAAACTCATTTATGAGTCTGTATTCACATTACAATCAATTGAGCAATGTCTAAATCTTGGAGGCTTAAACAATTTCCAGTGTTCTTTGGATCAGCTGCTGTCAATCATAAAGCCCACTGAGAAAAGGCTCTTGAGGACAGGCTTGGAGGGCAGCCAGACAGACCTCTCATGAAGCGAGATAAATATATTGCTATGTTTGTCTGCATGTGTATGTATGCAAATGTTCAGCTCTAATGTTGATTTTTCATTGTGAATTGACACTTCTTTAAAGGATGTTCAAAAGTCCCAAACGGCACGCTTACAGGTTGTTCAAAGTGCTGCGCCAAGATTCCTGAGGGAAGGATGTGATTTGATCATGCTACCCCCCTTCTAAGATCTCTTCACTGTCTTCCGATTAATTTTAGAATTTAATTTAAAATTGTATTATTGGTGTATGAATCATTAAATGATTTAGCACCATTAAATGATTCTTCACCCGTACTCTCCCACCAGAGGCCTTAGATCTGAATGTGAACTCCTCCTTCAGATACCCAGAACCTGGCTTCAATCGAGGGGCAGCAGAGCTTTTGAAGTGGCCCACTGTGGAACAAGCTCCCACTCTATATTAGATCGGCTTCCACTTTGTCTGAATTGAAGTCAGTACTTGTTTTCTGTTGCTTTCTGTTTATAATGAGTGTTTGGTTTTAACTGTTTTTGTTGTTATTAGTGCAAATAACCTTTTACTTGTACAGCACTTTGGTCGGCCAAGGCCGTTTTTAAATGTGCTTTAGAAATAAATTGAAATTGAAATTGAAAACAACAAGGGTCTTTCCACATTCAAGGCCCAGAAAGGTAGTAATTGTAATTTTATAAAGCTACAAGAACAGTTTTTGTACACACAAAAAAAAAAAAAAAAAAATTACAACTTTATTCAACAATTCTTCATCTCTGCGTCACCCTTGCACCATTTTAAAGAGTATCACAACATATGCGCATGCTTTTCTCTGCATGTAAAGAACGCACATGGTGCTGTTGACGTAGAACACGCGTGCACCACGCTTTGTTTACTTGCAGAGGAAAGTGCGTGTATGCGTTGTGATACTCTCCAAAATGGTGTTAGGGTGACGCAGAGGAAAATAATTGTTTAATAAAGTCATTATTTTTGTTTTCTTTGCACACAAAAAGTATTCTTGTAGCTTCAGAAAATTATGATTGAACCACTGATGTCACATGGACTATTTTAACAATGTCCTTACTAACTTTCTGGGCCTTGAACATGGAAGGACCCTTGCTGTCTACGAAGGGTCAGAAAGCTCTCAGATTTCTTCAAAAATATCTTAATTTGCGTTCCGAAGATTAACGAAGGTCTTACAGGTTTGAAACGACATGAGGGTGAGTACTTATTGACAAAATTTTCATTTTTGTGTGAACTATCCCTTTAAGCCGTGGCTTTTAAGTTTTTGCTTTTTTCTAACGTACGTCTATGGAGGATCTATTTGTTGGGTAAGTTTAAATACCAAATTACCAAAAATAGGGTAAAACATTGTTTCCATTGTGTTCACAGTTGCATTCTCTAATGCTATGAATTGTAACTCCAAAAAAAAAAAAAAAAAAAAAAAAAAAAAAAAAGTAAATTGACTAAAAGGTGGTTTCAAGTATAATTTGCAGTTTCTGCTTTTTCAAAGTATTATTGCAAAATTTCACAATTTATTTTAAAAACAGCAGATAAAAACTTTTCAACTTCACTATTTATTTAAGCTGGTATAAGAACAATTCCTCTTACGTTTTACCACTTCCTGAGCACGTTTTACTGAAAATAATGCTGTTCACAGAATTTCTGATTAATTTCTATAGAATGTTTCGTTTTGCCTTAGCAAGACTCACCAAAGGACAAGGCTTAGCAAAGGGTAAATTATACTTTCAGAGTTGTCAAATGCAAAACTGCAAATGGGTCTCATCTTAAGTTGCTTCTGAAAGTAATTTAAAGTTTTTTAAGAAATTAAAGAGAATTCCCCCTCTAATATGTAAAAAATACTGTGCTAATGTGTAATGCAAACCAGTGCATATCTGCTACAAAAACACCAATAAACTGAGTCTATGTTCTGAGTTATTTCAGGCTTTGCAATCTTCTAATCTCTGCTGTATTGGCTACAGCATGGATATATTGCACATTCCCCAGAGCCATGCATCAGCACTCAACGTCTTACTGCCTGTAAATCTCACTTACTTACAGACTGTTTAATGCCCTCTTACTGCCACAAACAGCACTGCCTGACCATTACAATTACAAATAATTACCATCATTACAGTCTTGCAGGCTAATTGATGAGAGAAACCAGTCAATGTGGTGTGTGTGTGTGTGTGTGTGTGTGGTAGAGAGACAGAAAGAGAGAAAGACATAGAGAGCGACGTCTAAAAGAACTGTGACATAATAGTCTGAAAAAGCACAGTCATTGGAGATCTGTTCGGATTGTAATGTCACAAATCAAGATTATAATATATACTATAGAAATACTGAATAGCCAGCAGGGGGAGGGGAGCAGAAGCTATTTCACCTTTAACAAAAACATGCCAATACAAAAAATTAAGGCTGGTTACTTTACAGATTTTACACGTACGATTTCACCCAAGGGGCAAAATAAAAAGAGACAGAAAAAAAAAACAAACAAACAAAAAAAAAACTAAAATATGGTTTTTAAGTTTGGAGGAAATCTGCGTTTACCCCCAGAAAAAGACGTTTTTATTTTTATCGTTTACATTTACAGCTAGCAATAGTCATGTGGTGCTACCTAGTGTTGAAAAGTCGAATTGCAACTACACAAAATTTATCATGGCTAGAGTTGAATGTTGTCTTCACTCACTGAAAACAACAGAGAGCAAATTAAACTCGTTGAGGTGTAGACCTGTTTGTAGCTGCATGTGTCACCGTTTGGTAATAATAATAAATAATAATATAAACTACCAGTCAAACGTTTTTGAACAGTAGCCTAAGATTTTTAATATTTTTTTTAAAGAAGTCTCTTCTGCTCACCAAACCGGCATTTATTTGATCCAAAATACAGCAAAAGTAGCAATACTGTGAAATATGTTTATTATTTAAAATAACTGGTTTCTATTTGAATATATTTTAAAATGTAATTTATTCGTGTGATCAAAGCTAAATTTTCAGCATCATTACTCCAGTCTTCAGTGTCACATGATCCTTCAGAGATCATTCTAATATGCTGATTTTCTGATTGGGGGATTGTGAATAAATGAAAGAAATGAATACTTTTATTTAGCAAGGATGCTTTAAATTGATCAAAAAGTGATAAAAGATGATAAAGACATTTATAGTGTTCTATTTCAGATAAATGATGTTCTTCTGAACTTTCTATTAATCAAAGAAACCTAACATAGTAATAATAATAAAAAAAACGTTCTTTTTTGTTTTTCTGAAGGATCATGTAACCTAAGAAATGATACTAAAAATTCAGCTTGAAATCACAGGAATAAATGACATTTTAAAATATATGCAAATAGAAAGCAGTTATTTTAAATAGTAAAACTATTTCAGAATTTTACAGTTTTTGCTGTACTTTGGATCAAATAAAAGCAGGCTTGGTGAGCAGAAGAGACTTTAAAAACCATTAAAAATCTTACTGTTCAAAAACTTTTGACTGGTCGTGTAAATAACACGGTTCTAAAATTAAACTTCATAACTAATTTAAATCATCTTCTTATAAATCACAGCTACATTTAACATTTTTAATCGGATTACTACTGCTGCTTGCATCCACAACTTACCATAAAACTGTATTTTGTCTTTGAGCACTGACCTAATGTTAGACCACTGCTAGGTTAAAGCGGTTAAACTCGAATACTTCAAGTCCCAGAAATCTTAGCGAATTCAAAATGGCGCCCTGTCAATGACAGTAGTGACACTGGTACGCTTAATATTGTGGATATTGAAGTGCGTCTTAAGCTCTCGACAGAATGACACTACTAATTAGAGTATCGAAACAAGTACAGAGGAAATCTTTCCAAAATCCCCTACTGTGTAGGTTTTTATCGGAGAGCTCGGCTTTACGAAAAGGCCCTGAGAGCAAAGAGGAGTGTAAATGGTTGTTTGGATCGTCTGAGGAAATTTTATCCGCAGTGCGTGGGCATGTTGAAGTTAGACAGAATTTCATCAGCGAGGAAGAGGAGAATGCCCTTTTTAAAGAAGTAGAGACAGGACTTAGAAAAAAGCGATATGAATTTGACCACTGGGACGATGTAAGTACCACAGAGAAGTGTGCTCTTGCTATACTGTAAAATACTGCCATCCAGCGTCAGTTCATAACAAAACTCAAGTTGTAATCTTTGTTTGTGATTGCAACTCTCAACGTTTTTATGGTCGTTGGTTAAGGGTGTTGTTTAATTCCAACCTACCTGTACTTTTCAAGTGAACCAAGCCTTTCTTGAAAATGTAACTTAGGTGAAATAGATGTGCTGCTGATTAACAACGCTTTCCTCTGTGAAAGCCGCGAAAAAAAATAATTTTGGGCGCGAACCGCGTGTGTTAGCCAATCAGAAAATCTTGCAGGTGGCTCTCCTCCAATCCCACGAGTTTTGGGCGGGGCTACTTTGTCTGAACAACGGAAGAGAAAGACGTATTTGGGAAACCTGCTTGGAAACAGTCGTTTTGTGTACAAAATACACAATAAAGCATAAAAAATAGACACATTTTATTATGAAGCACTGACTGAAATAATTCCCAATGAAATCATGTCAAAGCTGAATAAATAAGCTTTCCGTTGATGTGTGGTTTGTAAGTATAGGACAATATTTGGCCGAAATACAACTTTTCAAAACTCTGTAATCTGAGGGTGCAAAAATATCAAAATATTCTGAAAATCTCTTTTATAGTTGTCCAGTTGAAGTTCTTAGCTATGCATATTACTAATCAAAAATTACGTTTTGATATATTTACAGTCGGAAATTTCCAAAATATCTTCATGGAACATGAGCTTTATTTAATATCCTAATGATTTTTGGCGTAAAAGAAAAATCGATCATTTTGACCCATATAATGTTTTTTTGGCTATGCCACCCATGCCACTAAAGACTGGTTTTGTGGTCCAGGTTCACATTCTCATTTGTAACATTTTAACTGTTAATTATTGGCTGTTGGCTATTAATTATTTCACCCCATTTTCCAGTTCTTTGGTACATTTCTCTTTCACCCATCAGGCTATTCACGGCTACAGAGAAACAGAGCGCCTGCAGTGGGGAGTTACGTGTGACAGTATCTTAAGGCGAGTAAGAGCGGTTGCATTTCCTGAAGGCAGTCCATTGCTTGGGCCAGTTCATGTTCTGGACCTGGACAAAGAGGGTTATATCAAACCCCATATTGACAGTGTAAAGGTCTGCCTCTCACTGATGTTCTCCACACTTAACACTGTTATTTGTACATTATTGATGTTCTCTATGTCTGTTCTTCTTTCTTGCCAGTTCTGTGGAACCACTATTGCAGGACTGAGCCTGTTGTCCGATAGTATTATGCGACTGGTCCCAGAAAACAAATCCAAAGATTGGGTGGACTTGCTCCTGAGTCGGCGCTCACTTTATATATTAAGGCAAGTATTCAGCGCATTTAATTTTCTTTCTTGATATTTCACAAAACTGAATATTTTGGAACATTTATTTTAAGTGACATTCAAAATTTGATTTGTAAAACACGTGTTCATATCAACAGGGATGATGCTCGATTTAAATTCACCCATGAAATCCTAAAAGATGAAGAATCCTTTTTCTCAGGACAGAAGGTTCCACGTCATCGCCGCATTTCTGTGATCTGTCGAAACCTGCCCGTTTAAAAGAACTGGGACTGGACTGACCTTTATTATCTTGCGAACGTGGTGACTTTTTCACATTACTACTGGTCTAGAATTGTTCATCTTTCAGACACTCAAACACAGAGGTAGCTAAAAATCAGATGCATAACCACAAAGAAACAACTGTTAACATTTAGATAACATTTATCTCAATGAGATGTGTTACAAATACCTGTTGTGGATACATGAAGGGGAAAGATTTGATTTATGCAATGTATAATGTAAGTGGGGTGAGGAAAAAGGATAAAAACAGTCACTGGAACTGCTTCTATTAATAAATATTTTTTGCTATCCACCATTGTGGCTTTCTGCTTAAACAGTATGCGTTTAAAACAAATGAACAAAAACCCTGGTTTTCATTTCTGAACAAATTTAATGTACTACCAAAAAAGAAATCTCCTGCAAAAGTTGTACCTTTTACAGCTTTTCAACAGTGCAATGCTGTTAAACCAGTTAAAAAAAAAAAAAAAAAACACAGCAGACAAATGTGATAAGAAATGAATGTGTAATAAAAGCCACAGATGCGATTGTATTCTCTGGGTAAAGACCACTGTGTTGATATTACCCGGTTTCTCTGTGATATTCAACTTGTCATTAAAAGACTTAATTGTGGAATTTACAAACACGTCTTTCCTAAATCCGTTACAATATACCAAAACCTACTCCATCTTGCTTCTCAGATTTCTTTGTCTTTTTAACCTTTAGACCTCCAGCATTCTCATCTGTAACTCAATTAACAGCGCTAATCTGTAACGTAGTAACAGCGCTACTAATTAATAGTACTACTGTTCATAAATGCTGAGTGGTTTAAAGTAACAGGACAAATTTCAGATCAAGCAGGTCTTAACCTAAACAAGCTGCATTCGTAAAGGAGAGGCTGCAGGTTTGGGAGCTCAGTTTCACTGTCTCCTCAGATGGGTTCACTCAGTGAGGTAAAAGTGCATCTTGTCATTGATGTTCTTCCTCTCTGGGTTGAGCCTCTTCAAGATCTGGGCGAGTACATTGACTGTCTGCTCACTGCTGAGGCCTGTGCGCTTCGTCTGGAACTTCTTCAGCAGGTCTTTGGTGGTCATGGGCTTCCTGATGAGATACCTGCGCACGGCATCCTCCGTCAGCTGCACATCACTAAAGGGGAGATGGAAAAATGTTATGTGCTTAAAAAAAGACAATGCAGTTCGTGAATGTGGCAAAGCTTGCCTGTGATTCGAAGGGATAAAGTAGGCATTATGAATGATTATATGGTTGAGAATTGAGATGTGTTGAGACATTTGACATATACTCTGCATTATGGCTGTAATAGTGTTACTGGATACAGCACTGTACGGTTTTATGTAAGTGTAAATGGGTAAGCATAGCTGGAGAAAAGACCCAGCACCCAAAGATGAGGAGAAACGTGAGCTGAAGGTATTTTTGGATATAGATAATGTTCAAGAAAAAAAAAAAAGAAAAAGTACCTGGAGCTGGGGGTAGATTTGCCTGACGCTGGTTGGGGTGTGCTCTTCCCTGAAGAGCTCTGAGGGCTGGGCTCCATCTTTAATCTCTTTGCCGCAGGAGTCTCTGAGCTGGGCACAGTTGTCTGCCGCTTACCTGAGATAGAAGAACAGACACATAAAGTTTAAACTTTACCTAACTCTTAGCAGTGGAGAGAAACAGAGGCAAGATGAAATTGGGAGATACTAGGCAGATAATATTACGTTATGGCTAAATACAAAAATCCTCTCATCTACTTATCCTCATGCCGTTCTAGAGGTGTATGACTTTCCTCAGATGAACCCAAACAAAGGTTTTTTTAGACAAATAATCAAGCTCTGAGTACATATAATACAAGTGTATGGGAATTCCAAAGTTGATGCTTCACAGACTCTGTCTGTGTCACTTCTCGAGTGAGTTTTATAACATGTTCACCAACTGATGTTTACATCAAGCGTGAACTGATGTGACATTTGGCTGGAAGCAATGGTTTATAGTTAAAGTTTAAAATATCAGTATTTTTCCCAAAAACCCTCTAAAAGCCACCTCGGTCAAAAATGAGATAATGATACAGAGTGAATGCTCTTGACACATAGTATACATCCATCAAGTAATTTTACTTCAGTCTTGTTAAATCCCAGCCTCAGCCCAATCACATAGATAAAAACCTATAGATAGGAGCCTGATAAAAATGCAAATTTAAAGAAAAATGTCAGATGGACTTTTGCATCTGAACTCTTATAAATATATAATCTAATAATAATTATATATTATAAATATATATATATATATATAAATAATAATTATATATATCAAACAACTAATAGCCATATCATGTAATTCATTTGATTAACATTTTTGGATCAACTTTTTTTTAATCTTTTTTTTTTTTTTTTTTTTTTGAGTGTACCTTGCTCCAGTTTGTTAGCAGCAGCACGAAGAGTGTTGGAAGTAGCAGCATTGTCAATGGAAGGTGTGCCAGGTCGACTTCCTGTTCTCGAACTACCCGCTGAGCCACGACCACCTGCTCGCTTAGGAGGAGTGCGCTTCTTCTGTGAGATGGGAGACAACAAGAGAGGACTGTACCATATAAACATAAAACAACATCAGAATCTTCTCTCTCATACACTCTCCCAAACACACCCACACACAACCCTGTACAGCTATTTTTGTGAGGACATTTATTGACAATGCAATCTCTAGCTCCTAAGTACTAAGTACCTCACCCAAACCCTAGTGCCTTAGTCTAAACCTAACCTTTACGCACTTATAACCTGATCACTAAAACCAAGTCTTGACCAGCAAACAGCCGTTAAAGTGGTCTCAGAAAGTGAGAACCGGCCAAGATCTCCTCACTTTCTCTCTTTGTGCTCACTCCAGTGGTTTAAAACTCAAGCCGGCCCTCTTAAAGATAGCTGTACATGCACACACACGAATATAAGACATTACTACCATGAACAGTGCTGAAGCTGCCTCTCCTTCAATATCACTGTCCTCAGAGCTGTCGGACTCGCCACTGCTATCTGAAACAACATACACAATGATTTTTACACACACACACACACACACACACACACACACATTATATAAACATATATATATACACATATAATGGACTTCTATGGTGCCCAGAGTTTAAACTTCCAAAATGCAGCTTCAAACGATCTCTAATGCGGTTGTAAATGACCCCAGCCGAGGAAGAAGGGTCTTATCTAGTGAAACGAACAGTTATTTTCATTTAAAAAAACGCTCGTCAAACGCTCGTCTTGTCTTGCTCTGCCTGAACTCTGATTTTTCCGGTTCAATACAGTTAGGGTATGTCGAAAAACTCCCATCTCATGTTCTCCCTCAACTTCAAAATCATCCTATATCGCCGTTTTAACCCTTTTGTTAAGGGTGTTTGATCTTCTTTGCATGTTCACTTTGCAAAGACTGGGTCGGTACTTCTGTAGCGATGTAGGGTGATTTTGAAATGATTTTTAAAGTTGAGGGAGAAAATACGATTGGAGTTTTTCAACATACCCTGTCTTGGGTATGTTGAACCCTAACTGTCTTGAGCCAGAATACACAGAGTTCAGGCAGAGCAAAACAAGACGAGCGTTTGAGGTAAATAAAGTATTCAAATTGTATTTATTCTTTTTTTTTTTTTAAATAACCGATCGTATCGCTAGATAGGACACTTCTTCCTCGGCTACAATTACAAATGAAGAAAGAAAGACATGAACATCTTGGATGACAAGGGGGTGAGTACATTATCTGTAAATTCTTGTTCTGGAACTGGACTACTCATTTAATGAATGTTCACATTTCACATCTTACTCCCAATTTCTCTCAGCATGAGGACAGGAGAGCTTTCAATCAATAAATGGGGAAAAAACTAATTCTGATATTTTCTTGTATATTTAAAAAGTAATGAGTTACTTTACTAGTTACTTAAAAAAAAATCTGATTGTGCAAGTCGCGTTACTTGTAATGCGTTACCCCAACACTGATGTCTAGTTTCTAATAAACATAACTAGCACTTTTAAATACTTGCCTAATTAATCCTCATTGTCCCATGTAAGACATAAGGCCGCAACACTGAAATGCAAAGAAAAAAAAATCCAAAATGAGACTGCCTTTACCTTTCTTTTTCTTCTTTTCCACTTGCACCGGTGTCTTTTTTCCTTCTTCCTCCTCTTCTTCCTCCTTGGCATCTTCCTCATTCTTGTTTTCTTCCTCACTCTCTTCCTCACTGTCAGACATTTCATCAATACCTGAAAGAAAGCCATTGTAGCTTGATGGAGTTGTCTCAAATCAAATATCAAAATTGAATAAAGCACACTCCTGCAAAAAGAGAGAGGAAAAAAAAAAAAAAAAAAAAAAAAAAAGAATCGCCAACCTTTAGGAACGTCTTCTCCCTTATTGGGCTTGGTCTTCTCTGGCTCCTCTTCTTCAGAACTGAGCAAATAAAGGATGATGATGATTAGACTTAAGTAACCATGAAGAGAGACTTTGGCTAAAGATTTGAGTGTAATTGCAGTCACCTGCTCTCATCAGACATGTAGTCCACCTCCAACCCTTCAAAGTCACCATCATCACTATCCTCGATTCCTTCCAGGTCGCTGCCCTTTTTCTTCTTCTTCTTTCCCTTGCCTTTGGGGCCTTTGTCCTTTTTAGCTTTTGACTTGGCTTCGTCATCTGCATTGAAAGAAGGCATTTTAGTAAGAAAGCCCTGCATTTGACACTCCTTTTGCTCTCAGAGTCTTTGCTCACCATCTCCATTGCTGCCATCACTCTCATCGCTGCTCATTTCCAAATCATCCTCGAGATCATGTATGCGCAGGTCTCCTCCCTTGCCTCCCTTCTTCTTTTTTTTCTTCCCCCCTTTTTCTCCTTCCTCCTCATCCTCCTCTCCTCGCTCCTGTTCTCTGAGACGTCGCTGAAGCATGATACTAAAGTGGTTCACCACTTTGTTTCTCCTGTATGAGGAAAATTAGCAGATGTGATGTTTGAGCTTGAGATACATTTACATTTAACTGGCCGCTGAGTAGAACCAACAGAGCTGTTTTCATAAATACAAACGCTCAACCTGCCCTCACCTGCCCCACTCTTCCTCTGCCTCCTCTGCAGTGAGCGTGCGGTGTTTGGCCTGCGGTGTGAAGTTGTACCAGGCGTGCACGGGAAATGCCTCAAAGGCCCCATCAGGACACTGTGTGAAGATGTAGTAGGAAGCATTCTCTGTGACTCCACCTTTTTTTAGACCCTTAAATCTGAGTGATAAAGAGGAACAATATTGCAGTGATTTAATAAGGTGCTAAGGCAACATATAAACACTCAATAAAATGCTGATGGAAGTCAAAAATCTTCTCATATGAGACATTGTGAATTGGTCTTAATGCAGGGTTGTACGACACAAATTATGGGTTTTCCGTTGTAACTATTTAATGAAAACTAAATCATCAAATAGGCTGTCTGACCAATTGAATTCATAAAACTAACAACTTAATCTATTACAATTGTAACAATAAAAGCACCTTTATGATTTTTTTTCTGAATTTTATAATTGAATACAAATGCATTATGCATAAAAAAAGAAGTAATCAAATGAATGCATAAAACTTTTTAATTAATCATTTAAAATATAATAAAATTAAATTTAAACCATTCCTTTGATTTCTGGCAAAAAATAAAATAAAATAAATCCGTACAACGGAGGTCTACTGTAACATCCTTAAAGGATTAGTTCACTTCCAGTATTAAAATTCTGTGATGATTTTTTAAAGGCCCAAACTGCAGTTTCAGTGCAGCTTCAACGGGCTCAGCCGATCTCAGCCAAGGAATAAGGGTCTTATCTTGCAAAACGATCAGTCGTTTTCCAAACAAAATACATTTTTTACACTTTTTAATCACAAATGCTCATCTTGCACTAGCTCAATGTCAAAAGATTGTTTCACTAGATAAGACCCTTATTTCTAGGCTGGGATTGCATAGAGCAGGGGTGGCAAACTCCGGTCCTGGAGAGCCGCAGCCCTGCAGAGTCCAGCTCCAACCCTAATAAAATCTCACCTGTCTGTAGCTTCCTAGTAACCCTTCAGACCTTGATTAGCTTGTTCAGGTGTGTTTGATTAGGGTTAAAGCAAAACTCTGCAGGGTGTGGCTCTCCAGGACCGACGTTTGCCACCCCTTTTTGAAGCTGCATTGAAACTGCAATTTGGCCCTTCAACCCATTGATCCTCAATGAAGTCCACTATATGGAGAAAAATCCTGAAATGTTTTCCTCAAAAACCTTAATTTCTTTGCAACTGAAAACAGAAAGACATCTTGGATGACATGGGGGTGAGTAAATGATCAGGAATTATGTATTCTGGAGGTTTAATAAGCTGTATTACTATTGTTATTATTACTTTGAGAAATACAATCTATTGTACGACAGGAGAGAGCTTATGACATATATTGCATATAGTGCGATAGTTCACACAAAAATTAAAATTATCCCATAATTTACCTGTCAGAAACTGAACGTGCATCTGTATTCTGTTATCAGTGTAAACAGCATCAGTGATTTTAATAAGTTATGTTTGTTTTTGATGCAACGTAACACAACGCCCACGTTTGGTGTAAACAAGTGTCAGCTGTTATTTGACTAAATACCAGTGGATGGGGTCTATGGTAAGATGATGGATAACTATTCTTATGTAGTGTATATGCAAATGCCACATGCCACCATCAAGGAAAATGTGATTTTTCATGACCTCTTTAAGTTTTATTCCAAGCATGGGCATCTAAACACAATCAAAAATAATATCAAATGAGTGTCAAAAAAGACAGAAACATGTACCTTCTTCCTGCTTTGCCATTAACTTTAAGGATCCAGGGCTGGTCCTCCACCTTAAACTCCTTCGTAATGATGCCATACTTCTTCCTCCGGGCTTCCTCTCTCTGCTTTTTTCCAAACTCACTACCTGCTGCCCCCTCCTGAGTCTCCTCCTCACCATATATACGTCTATTACTCATGTCGCGCTCCATACGAGCCTAAATATCGCATGTATAGAAAATATGGCATGGAATAAATATCACATATATAGAAAATATGGCATGGAATAAAGCAGTGGCCATATATAATGCCTGTTTACCTGAGTCCATGTTGAACAACTGACTTTATCACCAGCATTGAAAGCCATTATGTTGTATTTCTTACTGGTGTTTCTGTTGGGGAAAATACAAGAAATCAAATATAAATCACTTTCTTGGACAGCACTATAGATGGAATTTCGAAGTGAAGTAAAATAAATTCATTTTAAATCTTACTTAGGAACTCGTACGACATACTCCGTTGTGGAGGAACTGCTGCTCCCCTGCAAACAAGAACAATCTCTTAGGCCTGAGAGACAGGTAACACCTACAGACGTTTTACTGCTGGACCCTACAGTGTAATGATGTTATAGATAAAACTTTCGACATAATTTCTAAAATGACACACAACTTGTATTCTGCCAAATCTGGCTGGTTTTGAACAATCTGATCAACCATTACTGTAGATGCTGAGGCACTTACCAGTGACGTCATCACTGCAGAGCAAGACGTTAATAACCTGTAAGAACATACAATATATTTATCAAATTACAGCAGAACAAAAGCGCAAGCTGATATGACTGGTGTCTACATCTTAACAAGATGTAGACATCAGTCATATCAGCTTGCGCTTTTGTTTTGTGTTTCAAATTAATTTTTCAAAAGAACACAGTTGTTGAATAGATTACCTGCCTAGTTCATAGATAAAGTGACTTGAATTTCAGATTAACAAACATTTATAAATCACATATTGGTGCCATCGGTAACTTATTACTGATTTTTTCATCATTTCTAAGTAATAAATTAGGTTCCACTTTATATATATATATATATATATATATATACATACATACATACATATATATATATATACATACATATACATACATATATACATACATATACATACATATATACATACATATACATACATATATACATACATATATACATACATATATATATATATACACACACACACACACAGAGTACTGTGCAAAAGTCTTAGGCCACTAGTATTTTCACCAGCTAAAAAATGGTTTAAAGTAAGTTATTTCTATCTTTTGCTGTAGTGTGTCAGTAAAAAATATCGGTTACATTTCCAAACATTCTGTTTGCCATTAATTGTAATAATTTAGTGAGATTTTTGTTTGCACAAAGAGTCTGACAACAGCCAGTGCTCCACACTGATCTAATCTTATCATCATCCAGTCTTTCTGGAATGACATGAAGAAACAGAACAAACTGAAACAGAGTAAATCCAGAAGAACTGTGTCAACATCTGCAAGATGCTTCAAGAGACCTACCTGCAAAGCTACCTGAAAAATTTTGGGCAAGTGCACCTAGGGTAAAGCTGCTGTAAACACAAAGAATGATCGCACCAAATGTTGATTTCATTTAGTTAATAGAAGGTAATTGATAAAGAAAATCTATTCATGACAGCATCCTCATTTTACAGCATTTTTACACAAGTGCCTAAAACTTTTAATAGTGCTGCAGCTTTGCAGGTAGGTTTCTTGAAGCATCCCGGAGACTTTGTCACAGTTCTTCTGGATTTAGTCTGTCTGAGTTTGTTCTGTGTCTTCATGTCATTCCAGACAGACTGGATGATGATGAGATCAGATCTCTGTGCAGAGCACTCGCTGTTGTCCTTGTGCAAACAAAAATCTCACTGGATTATTACGAATAATGGCAAAATGAATGTTTGGAAATGTAATCTGATATTTCCTACTGACACACTACAGCAAAAGTCATGGAACTGGACATCACATCTTCTCGCCCTTACAGCAGCTAACCGTGGTTTTATTATAGTAAAAGTGTAGTAACTAGTAACCTTTTTTTTTTTTTTTTTGGCCATAATTACCATGTGTAAAACCACAGCTTTACTACAAATACCATGGTTAAACTATGGTTGCAATACCAAAGCCGTGGTTACTTTGTAGGTACCCTGGTTTAAGCATAGTAGAAATGTTTTTATTATAATTATTATCATAATTATTATTATTTGTAGTAAAACCACGGTTAATTTTCGTAAGGGTCATTTTCTTATTATGCTGCAGGAATCCACTGACATTGATATTATACCTTAAACTTAAAGCATTAAGCTCGCCATACAATACACTATATGTACCACAAAACGTGATGTTGATGTGTGTTTGAAATGAAAGTAACGTTACCTTCAACCGGCTAACTAGAGAACATCCGATGCTCCGATACCGATTAAACTTGTTGTACCTCGTCCGGCTGCTGATATTGCTTCTTATTTGGGTATTCAACAAAACGAAATGATAAATTCACTTGAAAAAATTGATAAATAAAGGTTGACTAACAAAGTAATGGAGGACCTGAAAGCAGCTCACACCATCCACAACTAAAACTCTTCTTCTCTACGCTTGTCATCGGCTTCATGAAGACTTACTGCCACCTGCTGTATCGAAGTGAACACCGCAGTGAGTGCAGTCTGAAGTCTGTGTGCATTGTATTTTGAATGCAAAGCAGTGTTTTGTGCCTCGGTAGTTTGTATAGACAGGTATTTAGTCATTATTTATCAAAATAGTCTCAAAAAAAAAAAAAAAAAAAAAAAGAAAAAAGATATGTATATATACACACTTACCACTCAAAAGTTTGGGATCAGTAAGACTTGTAATGTTTTTTTAAAGTCTCTTATGCTCCGCAAGACTGCATTTATTTGATTAAATAAATCAGTATATTAGAATGATTTGGATCATGTGACACTGAATACTAGAGTAATGATGCTGAAAAATTCAGCTTTGATCACAGAAATAAATTCAATTTTGAATGTGTATTAAAATAGAAGAACGCTGTTTTACATCGTAATAATATTTCACAATATAACATTTTTTTCTGTATTTTTGATGAAATAAATGCAGCCTTAATGAGCATTAGAAAGTTATTTAAAATACATAAAAAATCGTAATGATCCCAAACTATATATATAGTACTATATATACTTTTATTATTATTATTATTATTATTAATATTTAGGGCTGGAGCCCTAAAAGGGCGAAGGCCCTATTGTTTTTCTAAGGATTATTATTATTTTTTATTTTTTTTCTCGACTATTCGGGGCATTTTGGGGGCCTTAACATGCTCAAAAACTCTTGAAAATCGGCACACACGTTGGAATCTGCGGTCATTAGGACGCCGCAGAGACTGGGACCCGGGCGTGGCACAGGGGCTGTACAGCGCCCCCTGGAACACCTTCCCAAATCTTGATGTATATCCCACACATACTTGCGCGTATACATATGAAACTCAGTACACATGTACAGTAGTCAACATTTGAAGTGGATCAAAAAAGTTCATCAAAGCTGTCCTAAGACAAGAATGGGTATTGTTTTGGTCTTAGGACAACTTTGATGAAAGGTTTTGATCCACTTCAAATGTTGACTACTATAGATCTCACTGAGCCGAACAACTCACACACTCTATGTCATTAGCTAATCCCAACAGGAAGTGAGCTATTCAAGGCTGTTTAAAAAGCGCATGCTCTGGAATTTAAAATACTCCTCGGATGCCTTTATTCGGACGGCCACCAAACTCGGTCAGCATGACCTCAAGACATTGGGGATGCTAAATTCCAGAGGGATTTTTGATATCTCGAACGGTTTGGCCGTGGCGAGGCAACGAAATTATGGCGAGAAATGAGAAACAGGAAATGGCTAATAACTATTGCACACATTGTCTGATTCTGATGAAACTTCAGGGCCCAGCTTTTCAAAAAATTTAATCTGGATCAAATTGGTCTGGATTTGGAAATCCCATGTTTTGCTATCCAGGACTAACTGATCTATCTTACTTTTATGACAGTTTTTTAAAGAAACATTGGGTTGGATCACTGTGATCCAAATATCAAATTTCCGGATTACCAAATCATGTTTACCATAGCCTTAAATGGAACCAACAGTGTAGCCTACTGGCTTAGCAAAAAACAACAGGTAGGCAAAATACCAGTGGCCACAAATAGCCATTGTTTGTTTTAATTGTAAGAAACAGAAACACTGCAAAAAAAAAAAAAAAAAAAAAAAAAAAAAAAAAAAAAACATTTTACTTTTTTTTTTTGTTTGTTCTAATGTTAAATAACAAAACAAAAACAATACTGTCAAAAAGTCCAAAATCATTTACAGGACAGACACCAGCACTTTCCATCTTTGCCTTTAGGAGATGTATCTCCATCTGCACTTTTTTCTGCTGCAGTTGGGCAAGCAAGATTTGTTCTTTACCCAGTTCAATTTCTACTTCTGCCCTCTCGGTTTCCCGCTTAAGAAGTAACTCATAGCTGTCACCATCCTTGTTTGTAGCTGAGGTACGTTTGCGTTTTCTAGGAACATCTTGGATTGTCTTCACTACATCCACTGGGGATCTATCTTCCTCCTCAGTCACTGTAGTAAAGTCTAGGACAAACATTTCCTCTGCAGGAGAATTTTGCTCGCATTCTTCTGAAGTCCTAGTCTCTGTAATTGTGGCCTCTCCATCTGCTTCTATGCCTTCAATGCCATGCAGAGCCTCTGATTTTTCTCCTCCGATGATATCAAGTACCATATCAGTGAAATCACTCCTTTTATATGGCTTGTTACCTGTTTGGGGGTTCTTGGCTTCAGTAAGGTCTTTTGTTGCCTTGGCCCTAAGGTTCTTCCATCGCAACATAACTTGTTTTATGGTCCTCCTTTGGCCAGACCCCATGGAATTGACATGAATGGTTATGTCCTCCCAAATATTGTGTTTTACTTTTTTAGTCACTTCTCCACCCTTTGCAGAACTGAAACCTCCTACTATTGAGGCAAAATTGGCTCGAACACCCTCCAGCAGTGCACAGGTTTCTGCCACAGTGAAATTAGGCCCTTTTGAGTCCATGGTTCCAACTCTTTGGTGTAGCAACACTGATCTTAAAAGCCTTGAGCATGATTGCTTTGGCTTGTGCTCAGTTAGGCTTACACTAATCAGCTCATTGCTTGTTAATGGGTGACACCATTTAAAGACATCATGTCTTTGCAATCATTTCTCTTGCCTACAGATGCATCCACATGGCGGGTATTGTTCATCGTTACCGTAGGAGAAGGTACCGTCAAAGGGTGGATGCTGAGCGTGCAAAACCACTCAAGCAATACACATCAGAAGAACTGTATGCACGTTTTCGTTTTGGGAGAGATGACATCAAGTACACTGCAGATCTTGTCAGGCCATCACTCCAACACCAAACCCAAAGGAGTCATGCTTTATCCGTGGAGGAACAGTGTTTAATCGCTCTGCGCTTTTACGCATGTGGGACTTTCTACCAAGTAATTGGTGACAACATGGGAGTAAGAAAAACAATCGTGAGTAATGTGGTGAAGGCTATGTCAGTAGCACTGGGCAGTCTGATCAATCAATTTGTTTACTTTCCCAAGGATGACCAGACAGCTCAGACTAAGCACAAGTTTTTTCAAATGGGGAACATGCCTAGCACTATTGGTGCTATTGACTGTACTCATGTGCATATCCAAGCACCTTATGAAAGGGAAGGGGAGTATGTCAGTCGAAAGGGGAGGCACAGCATCAACATCCAACTTGTGGGCAACGCCGACCTCATAATAACAAACTGTGTTGTGAAATGGCCAGGGTCTGTTCATGATGCACGTATTCTAAGAGAAAGTGCACTATACAGAGCACTACAATCCCACCGACCAAATGGCATAATATTGGGAGACAGTGCGTATCCCCTCCTACCATGGCTAATGACCCCTTTTCCAGTTGCAAACACACCTGAGGAGTCTCGCTTCAACTCTTCACATTGCAAAACAAGATGTGCCATTGAACGCTTAAATGGAGTCCTGAAGAGAAGGTTTGCATGTCTTAACTACTTGCGAGTGCAACCCAAGGTGGCATGCAGCATAATCCTTGCATGCATTGTTTTGCATAACATTGCAACCAGGCGTCATGTCCCTCTTGATGACAATTTTGATGCACCTGAGCCTGATGTAGAACCAGAACAGCCACCAATGTTCTTACATAATGAAGGACACACTGGACATGCAATCAGAGATGCAATTGTGAGAAATTACTTTTGCTATTAAATGACTAAATGAGTATATCTGTTGTGGTCATTGTCATTAATATACTGTGGAATTATAGAGCTATGAGCAACAGTGACATTTATTTGACATCTGATAGCTTTGATATTATTTTGTTGTTGTTGTTTACCATATCTCAATATCATTATATGTGACATGCTTCATATAGGCTTCAAATATGAAGGAATTTATATATCATTAGTAACCATTAAGTTTGTGATCATTCAATCCACCCTTCTGATGGGATCAGGATAATCCTGTTTTTTTGGATCAAATAGATCCCAATCTGAGTTCAAAGTTTTGAATAACCCAAAGGGCAGGTTTGATCCAAATCAAATGTAAGATTGGATTACGTGGTCTGATCTTAATTCAGAATCCCTCTTTTACTTTTGAAAACCCCATTTCCAAGATTTGATCCAATCCGTGATCCAAAATCCCACTGGATTACTTTTGAAAAACTGGGCCCAGGAGATTGTTCGTTGTATGATGCCGATCACATAGATGTGACTATCAGGAGTCAAAGTTATAGCACCACCAACTGGCAGCAGGAAGTGTGTCATTTTCAAAATGCTTTTAAATCAGCCTCTTAATTTTACTCGATTTGCTTCAGACTTCATCAGAATAATGTCAAAACACGGCAGATGACAATCTGTAAAGGGATCGTGGATACATTAAATGCTGTTGCCATGGCAACGTGTCAAACTTTAACATTTGTTTCCTGTGTTTTTGGGGCACTTAATAAGCTTAGATTGTCATGAAACTCAACACACACATCAGTATTACAGTTTTTCTCAGTCGCTTTGGTGCATTTCTCACAACACTATTTACATTTGCACAACATTTACTTCAACCTCCACAACATTTAGTCATTTGTGCACATCATAGTAGCAGTTTCTCATTCCTTCCAACAAATTGCAAATGCTTTTGGACATGCATCAATTGCTTTCATACAACTCTCTGCTGTTTTATAACATTATCATTTGCTTATGTCATGTCAGTCAAAATTAACTAAACTTGTGAATGCTGAATAGTCATTCCATATAAAACTAATAGTCCTCATTTCATTGCTTGAGTCATTACATACAAAAATGTTGAACTAGTTGTCAAAATCTGTCAAGCAAATTTTATAAAAAATTTTAAATCTTTTTTTTCCTGAAAATGTCTTCTAAATTGAACAATTTCTGCAAATGTGCATGAATGATTTACATACCTATATGTTGTAGGTTCAGTTCCAATATGTACTGCAATATTGTTTACAATTGTGCACAGCTCTACACTAAGGGAGTTTATGTTTGTTGTAAATAAGGGTGTATTTATTCGTTTGCACAATGCTTTGAATAAATTAGAATTGCAAAGAGCATATGAAGTAAAAATGTGAAACATACATATTCAGTGTCTTGTACTCAGATACCTCACTAAATACAGTAATGTCTAGCTTTACTGTAGTTTTCAAATGGCTGTGCAAATAGTATATAGTGCTGTCTTGAGCATTTTCAGGAAGTGTCACCAAAATCTGACTTTTTTGCATAGGAAAAAATTTACAGAGTAAACTGTCATAATGAAAACATGACAAAGCCATTTGACTATCTTGTTCATAAACAATGGTGTCAGGACTTTTCATCTTGATGACACTGACACTTTCATTGACATGAATACTTGCTTTTGAGGAATGAGCTATCCATTTTGAGCAAGTGACACGCTTTTGCAGGTTATCAACTAGGTTTTGCAGTTTGTACTAATTGTTTTGAGAAATGCATTAACTGTTGTGCAAATGTAAATAGTGTTGTGAGAAATGCACCAAAGCGACTGAGAAAAACTGTAACTAGATAAAAAAGTTTGTCAAGACAAAGATAGATAGATAGATAGATAGATAGATAGATAGATAGATAGATAGATAGATAGATAGTAATGGTTAGATGATAGATAGATAGATAGATAGATAGATAGATAGATAGATAGATAGATAGATAGATAGATAGATAGTTAGATGATAGATAGATAGATAGATAGATAGATAGATAGATAGATAGATAGATAGATAATGGTTAGATGATAGATAGATGATAGATAGATAGATAGATAGATAGATAGATAGATAGATAGATAGATAGATAGATAGATAGATAGATAGATAGATAGATAGATAGATAGATAGATAGATAGATAGATAGATAATGGTTAGATGATAGATAGATAGATAGATAGATAGATAGATAGATAGATAGATAGATAGATAGATAGATAGATAGATAGTAATGGTTAGATGATAGATATATAGATAGATAGATAGATAGATAGATAGATAGATAGATAGATAGATAGATAGATAGATAGATAGATAGATAGATAGATAATGGTTAGATGATAGATAGATAGATAGATAGATAGATAGATAATGGTTAGATGATAGATAGATAGATAGATAGATAGATAGATAGATAGATAGATAGATAGATAGATAATGGTTAGATGATAGATAGATAGATAGATAGATAGATAGATAGATAGATAGATAGATAGATAGATAGATAATGGTTAGATGATAGATAGATAGATAGATAGATAGATAGATAGATAGATAGATAGATAGATAGATAGATAGATAGATAGTAATGGTTAGATGATAGATATATAGATAGATAGATAGATAGATAGATAGATAGATAGATAGATAGATAGATAATGGTTAGATGATAGATAGATAGATAGATAGATAGATAGATAGATAGATAGATAGATAGATAGATAGATAGATAGATAATGGTTAGATGATAGATAGATAGATAGATAGATAGATAGATAGATAGATAGATAGATAGATAGATAGATAGATAGTAATGGTTAGATGATAGATTTCAGTAAGTTGGCTTTCTCAAGCCAACTTAATGATAGTTAGACACTGCCAAAGGCTCATAAATGGGCGTGGAGGAGGCGCTCTATAGCGCCACCTTTTGTCACCTTTTGTTGGGGGTTTAGTTTTAGCTACAGACACAAAACTTGGTATGTATATTAGTCTCATCAAGCTGGACAACTTTCTAATTTACACCCATCAGCTGCGACCAACAGGAAGTCTGCTATTTTGATTTGAATGTGGATTTTTTGAAAAATCAGGCTATAAACAAATTCATACTCCTCCAAGCAGGAATAAGTAGTTCACACCAAACTTTGTCAACATGATGCCAACATACTGAAGATGTTAAATTGCGAGCAGATTTGGGATATCTTGAACGGTTGATTTATAGTAATTTTTTAGATTAGCAGTAAAAAACATAACCGTAATTTTAAAATGCAGCATCCAAACACTTCAAAACTTTTTACATACATAAAACTAGTCATTCTGAGAAATAAATGCTTAGATCCATCAATATAAAATAGTCAACTAAAAATAGAAAATTAAAAAAACTATTAAACATCTGATCTCACTCGAACTCTCTCACTCTAACTCTGTGTCGGGGGATGTGCGTAAGTCTGTGTATGTGTGTGTGTAAGTGTGACTGGGGGTAGTTGAGTGGCTGTGTGTGTGTGAGAGAGAGAGAGAGAGACAGAGTGCATTTAAAGTGCATTATCCTAACTCTTCACAACTTTTTACATATGAAAAACAAGTCATTCTTAGGAAATATGTTTATCATGTTTTCAGAGACTGCAAAAACATTTGAAATATCACACTTCTAAATTGGCAGATAAAGACTGTAATACCAAGGATGAACACAAGATGACCTCATAGGATAAGGAATCTTTTTTACTCTAATCCCATCTCAGTCTCATTGTTTCAGAATGACTTAAAGGCATTTTGATTTTAACCCTTTCATTGCTGTAACCCTTCAATCCAAACTGGTACTGGGATACTGTTAATGCATGTGCCCGCTGGGCACCGTTCTTCTGATGGCACCAGAGTTGCGGATGCGCTGGCGACGAGGGCCCGTCATCGCTGCTTGCAGCTATATTATTATTATTATTATTATTATTATTATTATTATTATTATAGGCTTTGTGTGTTTCTGTGTTTTAGGGATATATATTTTTTTAAACTAAAACTGACAAAACTGATTTTTATTTGTCTGTTTGTTTGCTTTTCTATGAAGCACTAACTATGAAACTATGGAAATCCATAATATGAAATATTAATTAATATATGCCTTAAACAATAATAGTCTGAACAAAGAGTGAAATTAAAAGAAATAACTTTAATGTTTTTAAGCATTTCCAATGTTTTATTGTGTGTAATTAACATTTAAGCTGTAACTGTCAAATTATTCAGAGACATTATTTTAATATCTGGCTGTAATATTAGCATAAGACAATAGAGTTGGTCATAATATTTTAACATAACATTTGTGCGTATACTGTGTATATACATATGTACACACACACACATGCAGTTTATATTTTGAAATTATTTCCATGTACTTATACTTTATAATTTATAATTAATATTATATAAATATTTTTTAATATTTAGTTGTCTTAAATATATACATGCATGTGTGTGTGTGTGTGTATTTATATATATATATATAATAAATTTACACAGTACACACACATATATTATGTAAACAAAAACGTTTATTTTGGACGCGATTATTCACGATTTATCGTTTGACAGCACTATTTTAAACACAATACATAATTTGAGATATAGTGGAACTAGTATAATTTGTAACAATGACAGAAATCTATAATGTGTATTCGTACAATACAGACAAAATAAATCAACTGCTAAAAAAGTGTCATGATTGTTTATTTATTCATATTCAAATGTTCACAAGGCCAAAAGCAGATATTTACCATATAATTTTTGCAAAAATAAGTAAACTAAAAGACATAAAAAGGTAAGAAAGAAAGAAAGAAGGACTAAGAAGCAAAAGAATCCAGAAAACATAAACACACACACAAAAATATTGCTTATGTAGGCTTCACTTTGACCAAAGTCACTGTGCACCCATAGATAAGAGAGATAAGGAAGAGGGCAAGGAAGGCACAGGCCATATTCCACGTCTCTTCAACTGTATCCTGTGCAATGGCTTCATGTTTGTTCTCATTCAAAAATATAGCCTCCTCAAATAATGCTGTAAAAAGCATTAGAAAAAGTTAACATTTAAAGCTTCACTATTTTTTAATAAAATTGTTGCAGATATATGATCAGATACAGATGTTCAGTGAAGAAAACATAATACATTAATAAAATTCAATACATTACATCAGTTACTGTCCCCACACTAGTTATTGTGTTGTTGATGAAATGTTCATTCCTCACCAAAAATGTTTCCAGTAGATTTGGATGTCCAGGATTTGAAGAGTCTATGAACTTTACAGGTAAAGACTTTTCCATTCTTCTGGTGCTCACTAGGTATCGTAAAATGTGTGGTCAAGTACCAAATATTTTCAGAAGGGGCCCAATCCGCACAACTTAAATCGGAGATATCAATATTATTGGCCTGGAAGGTGATGCAGACCTCACCAGAGGGAAGATCATTTACAACACACTCCAGCACAGCACTGTCTGCCTGTGCTGATTTCATCAAAGTCCTCCTGATCACCACTACAGGATCTTTCTTTATATAACCTGAAGAACAAAAATACACTTTATCATGTGATATGTGAGTTTTAGAAGCTAAGTTGTCATCAAGTGCATTGACAAATGCAGATCAGTTCAAAGGAAATCACTTACCAGCTGGAATTTCATCCCTCTCTTCTGGGAAACATGGATGTGTAGCGATACAAACAACGGTCTTAAGATTCAACCACTCATCTTTGGATAAAGTCAAAGTGCTCACAATGTTATTGGATGGGTCTTTGACTTCTTCGGTGGCTGTTTTGTTTACATTGTCTGTCAACCATGACACTTCAGTGTTGTCTGGTGCTTCAACAACACAGGAAACTGTGACCTTACTCTCCTGTATAATGTCTCTGAGATGGGCTCTTTTTATTTGGACTGAAGGTTTGAACAAAGACTGTGCTGTAAGTGGGAAATGAATAAAGTTAGCTTTACATTCAGCTGAAAATCAGAACCACACCAAACTACTGTGTCATGCCACAAACCAGATGTTATGTCTGAAAAAAAAAAAAATAATTTGGAATACTGTTCAGATTATTAATTGACCTTTGACAGCACAACAACTGGGTTCCTGTCAGCAGAACCTAATTTTACCAAGTACAACATGTTCCTGGATCAACATCTTTGTTGACCCTGGAACAACATTGTGATTAACCAATCAGATTAGAAAAAAAACAGTTTATAGTTTTTGTGAAGTTTAGGCTTACAATCAATGTTTGGTGGTTGTACATCAGTGTCATTCATCTATCATTTCCTCTGATTTTAGGGATTACTCATGGGTAACGTTAGGTTTAGGTGTAGGGATGTGGCCAAGATTACAATTTTGGATTAAAATGTTGTTCCAGGGTCAACAAAATATGTTGAACCAGGAACACCTCTAACTCAGCAAAATCAGGACGTGCGTTCCTGTCATGTTAGGCATGTTTACCTGTGCAAACACTGGTGCTTTTCTTAGCAGTTCTCCCACTGTGTCTGCTAGTAGTCTGACAGGAGTAAGTGACCCCTTGAGTCCAGTCTTGCCGTGGCACCAGTATCTCACTGTACACTTTCACACGTCCATCTTCCATCACTGTAATGGCTGAAGCACTGCCAGTTTTCTCCCTAGAATGTGAAAGCCACTTGATCTTTGGGTCGAATCCCGTCACTGAACACAGCAGCTTCTGTGAGTCTGAACTAGATTGACCCACACTGGGAACAACAAAGAGCTCTATGGTAGCATCACCTGAGGAAAACAAACGCATCAGATGTTTAGTGAAGAAAACATAATACATAATTAATAAAATTCAATACATTACATCAGTTACTGTCCCCAGACTAGTTAATGTGGTATTGATGAAATGTTCATTCCTCACCAAATATGTATCCAGTAGATTGGGATGTCCAGGATTTAAAGAGTCTTTGAACTTTACAGGTAAAGACTTTTCCATTCTTCTGGTGCTCACTAGGTATTGTAAAATGTTTGGTCAAGTACCAAATATTTTCAGAAGGGGCCCAATCCACACAACTTAAATCTGAGATATCAATGTTATTGGCCTGGAAGTTGATGCAGACCTCACCAGAGGGAAGATCATTTACAACACACTCCAGCACAGCACTGTCTGCCTGTGCTGATTTCATCAAAGTCCTCCTGATCACCACTACAGGATCTTTCTTTATATAACCTGAAGAGCAAAAAATACACTTTATCATGTGATATATGAGTTTTAAAAGCTAAATTGTCATCAAGTGCATTGACGAATGCAGATCAGTGCAAAAGAAACCACTTGCCAGCTGGGATTTCATTCCTCACTTCTGGGAAACATGGATGTTTAGCGATACAAACAATGGTCTTAAGAGTCAACCACTCATCTTTGGATAAAGTCAAGTTGCTCACAATGTTATTGGGCTGGTCTTTGTCTTCTTTGGTGGCTGTTTTGCTTCCTTTGTCTGTCAACCATGACACTTTAGTGTTGTCTGGTGCTTCAACAACACAGGAAACTGTGACCTTACTCTGCTGTATAATGTCTCTGAGATGGGCTCTTTTTATTTGGACTGAAGGTTTGAACAAAGACTGTACTGTAGAGGTGAAATACACAAAGTCAACTTTATATTCAGCAAAAAAATAAATAAATAAATAATAATATTAATAATAATAATAAATAAAAATAAATAAATAAAAAATGTGTGATAATGCTTATGCTGTCAAGCATTAACTGTTAGTAGAAATTTACCAAGAACAAATAAAACAGCTTTGCTTCAGAACCACACCAAAATACTGTCTCATGCCACAAATCAGATTTTATGTCTGAAAAAAAAGCATCTGGAATACTGTTCAGATTATTACTTGACTTCTGACAGCACAACAACTGGGTTCCTGTCACATTTGGTATGTTTACCTGTGCAAACACTGGTGCTTTTCTCAACAGTTTTTCCACTGTGTTTGCTAGTAGTCTGACAGGTGTAAGTGACCCCTTGAGTCCTCTCTTGCTGTGGCACCAGTATCTCACTGTACACTTTCACACGTCCATCTTCCATCACTGTAGCGTCTGAAGAGCTGCCAGTTTTCTCCCTAGATTGTGAAAGCCACTTGATCTTCGGGTCGAATCCTGTCACTGAACACAGCAGCTTCTGTGAGTCTGAACTAGATTGACCCACACTGGAAATAACAGAGAGCTCTATGGTAGCATCACCTGAGGAAAAAAAAAACGCATCAGATGTTCAGTGAAGAAAACATAATATATCATTAATAAAATGCAATACATTACATCAGTTACTGTCCCCAGACTAGTTAATGTGGTATTTATGAAATGTTCATTCCTCACCAAACATGTTTCCAGTAGATTGGGATGTCCAGGATTTGAAGAGTCTATGAACTTTACAGGTAAAGACGTTTCCATTCTTCTGGTGCTCACTAGGTATTGTAAAATGTTTGGTCAAGTACCAAATACTTTCTGAAGGGGCCCAATCCACACAACTTAAATCTGAGATATCAACATTATTGGCCTGGAAGGTGATGCAGACCTCACCAGAGGGAAGATCATTTACAACACACTCCAGCACAGCACTGTCTGCCTGTGCTGATTTCATCAAAGTCCTCCTGATCACCACTACAGGATCTTTCTTTATATAACCTGAAGAGCAAAAAATACACTTTATCATGTGATATGTGAGTTTTAGAAGCTAAATTGTCATCAAGTGCAAATCAGCAGATCAGTTAAAAAAAAAAAAAAAAAAAAAAACACTTACCAGCTGGAATTTCATCCCTCTCTTCTGGGAAACATGGATGTTTAGCGATACAAATAACGGTCTTAAGAGTCAACCACTCATTTCTGGATAAAGTCAAGTTGCTCACAATGTTATTGGATGGGTCTTTGACTTCTTTGGTGGCTGGTTTTTTTACATCGTCTGTCAACCATGACACTTTAGTGTTGTCTGGTGCTTCAACAACACAGGAAATTGTGACCTTACTCTGCTGTATAATGTCTCTCTTTATTTGGATGGAAGGTTTGAAGAAAGACTGTGCTGTACAGGTGAAATTAATAAAGTTAGCTTCACATTCAGCTGAAAATCAGATGTGATGATGCTAATACAATAATTATACTATCAAGCATCTATGAGCCAGTTTTGAAACTTGTACATAATTTTTTGGTAACGCTTTAGATTACAACCCGCAAAGAACTACGTAAGTAAACTGAATTTACGGTGTATGTTTCTGTAATTATAGTGTACCTATTAAAGAACGTACATGTAGGTATAAGGGAACAATATGTTACGTTTTGGTAATAGAGAGTAACAACCAGATATACAACCTGCAAAGAACTGCGTGAGTAAACTGAATTTACGGTGAATGTTTCGTATTTATATTGTACCTACGTGTAAGTATGAGGGAACAATAGGTTACGTTTGGGTAATAAGGGGGTAGCAAAGATATACAAATAATTTATAATGGATTAATTAAAAAAAAACTTAACAGGTACCTGTTCTATTAAATCGTAAGTTTGGTGTATCTATACATAAGCTTTTTAAAATTACTGGGAAATTATACTCTTGTTCCATGTAGTTACAGGGTAATTGTGCCCTCTGCGGGCTGTAAATTAAAGTGGCGATTGTTCCCCTCTTGTTCAACGAAGTTACAGGGTTCAATACATATAACAACGCGACGTAAAATGTGGTTCTACAAAATGTACATTTATTGACATTTTTACAGACACTAAAGTACAATACTGACATATTTACATCATCTAAACATTTAACGTTTACTTAATATGAAATTATAACATTTCATTCTGTTCTGTGTGATTTCTGTTGCCAGCTCGTTTCCAAGAATACGTCTACATAATGTTATCATGACTACACGTTAAACCCTTAAAATAAATAATATTTCTGCAATCGTTTAATCATTCATGTAGTATTAACTTCGTTTGCCGTGGTGGAACACAAAGGCGTTTTCTCTAACATGCTGTGACTAACAATTGAACCATAAAATACACCGAACACGCATCATAATTACAAATTAAACAGTTTTATTTGTGTGCTGTAACCCAGATCTTCAGAATCCATACGATTTGCGAGGACCAGAACCAAATTCAAGGCTTTGTCCGGCGATCTTCATCTCCATCTCTAGCAGCGAGTCCAGCAGCAACAGCCATAAACCCGTGCTAAAGTGCATTTTGCGACAGGAAAATCGGACGTTCATTGGCTCTCGCCTGCATTCGTCACAGATTACGACATGCCGTGTTTCTGGTGAGATGTGTTGGAATGACGCGCGGGCGCCTTCGAGGAGTGGATCAAGACAATAATCTGAATAATATTTTCAGCGATTAACAATTTAAATTCTGCTCTCATCCTACTGCACCTCAAACCTACTGTATTCCGCCAGAGAGGACTGCGGCTGCAAACGCATCGTTATTTGGATTACTTTTTTGTATGACATTTTTGCAATAAATAAATGATTGTGATTGCACTTTCCTGTTTTTTTTATATTTTTATTACTGTTCAGTCATAGTTAACGTTAGGTTTAGAGGTAGAAGTGGGATTAGCGACTATAAAAAAATATTTTAGATATATTTTAAGATTGTGTGTTTATGTATTGAACCTACCCTGTAACTTCGTTGAACAAGAGGGGAACAATCGCCACTTTAATTTACAGCCCGCAGATGTCACACTTACCCTGTAACTACATGGAACAAGAGTATAATTTCCCAGTAATTTTAAAAAGCTTACGTATAGATACACCAAACTTACGATTTAATAGAACAGGTACCTGTTAAGTTTTTTAAATGAATCCATTATAAATTATTTGTATATCTGTTTTCTACCCCCTTATTACCCAAACGTAACATATTGCTCCCTTATACTTACACGTAGGTACAATATAAATACTAAACATACACTGTAACTTCAGTTTACTTGCGCAGTTCTTTGCAGGTTGTATATCTGGTTGTTACCCCCCGAATTACCAAAACGTAACATATTGTTCTCTTATACCTACACATACGTACTAATAGGTACACTATAATTACAGAAACGTACACCGTAAATTCAGTATACTTATGTAGTTCTTTGCAGGTTGAATATCTGGTTTGTTATCCCCTTATTACCCAAATATAACATATTGTTCCCTTATACCTACATGTACGTTCTTTATAGGTACACTATAATTACAGAAACATACACCGTAAATTCAGTTTATTTACATAGTTCTTTGCGGGTTGTAATCTAAAGCGTTACCAATTTTATTATTATTATTATTATTATTATTATGCTCAACTTACCCTCGCACGTTTTATATTCTTTCTTGATTTCTTCAGAGTTGAAGGTGGCTTTACAAGTGTACTTTTTGTCTTCATATGGGGCACTGATAGGTAGCTGACTTATATAAGTGTAGTTTTTCTCGCCTTTATCAGTGTTCTGAAACTTTTTATCAATTTGACCTTTGACAGATTTATCACCCTCAAGCCATTGTACAGTAAGTTTATCTGGGAAATACTCATTCAACTGGCACTCCAACACAATCCTGTCACCGTCCTTTCTACTCAGCAGAGCAAGAGTAGGCTTATTGACACGTATTGCTATTAAAATAGATATGAAAAATCAGTAAATTTAGGCAGTGTGGTATAAAGTTTATGAAAATGCTTATTCAATACATTAAAGTAAACATGCAAATTAATGCTGTTGATGTTTCAGCCTGGTGGTTATTTACATCATGAGTGGTTTTTTAATCCTGTAGATACTGAAACAAAGATGGGCAGAAGAGGAAATCAGAAACACGCTTCAGAGAACATAGCAAATAGCAGGTGGAAGCGTTAGATAACAGTCAAGCTGAAATAGCCACCAAAAGCAGAACTGAAAACCATCTGCATCTCTGAGACATGGTTGAAGACATCTGCACAGGAAAGACACCTTGCCATTTACATAAAATGACTCACTTGTTATGAAATTTAATTTTTTATATACTTTAGTTCACAGCATGAAACATTTACGCTCACAAATATTCACAGCTAGAAAAGGCTGTGCTTCAGTTTCTCAAAGTACAAAGTCTGGAAGATTTGAAGAAAATTGATTATTTGGTTTAAGAAAATTATCACTTTATCAAATTAGTGAAATATTTCAAAAGGGCTTTTAAATACCTCTCTGTATTAAAATTGTAAGTCCTTATGTAGTTTGTATAAACATGTAGAGTTTATCATACAAATCAGATTTTTTCCTTGAGATAAAATGTTGTAAACTTGACAGAAAAAAAAAAAATGTAAGAGCAATCAATTGGTTTCTTTCTTTTATTGAAGTAAATTTAAAACAAACAAACATCACAGTCACATATTTACAAGATGAAAAAAAAAAAAGAATAGAGCTGTTTTTCAGAGAAGTCTTGCGTGTCCTTGAAAGGATCATTCATTTCACCTGAAATCATAATTTGACACCAATTAGAGCAAGAAAAACAACTTTTGTTTAACATGTTAAATATATGTCAAAGTTAAATAGTCAAACCAAAATTTATTCAGACATCTTCAACATTTCTCACATTATCACAGTTTATTCGCTATAGTTTAGAAAATGGTAATAAAACATGACAAGTGCTCAGAGTTAAACTGTGTCAGAACAAATTCATCTTGATAATGTCAGATAACTTTGATAGAAAGGAATGTAATGGATAACACTCAACCAAAAATTCAGACAACTGTTAATATTTACACAACTATCAATACTTTGTTGACCAATTACCAAGCAATGCTTAATTTTGTTCAGTTGCATTAGCAATCAAAGAAAAACATGGTCAAGCCAAAGTGTCTGAATAATTTGTGGTTCCAAAATGTTTTATCAGTTTTACTGGTAGTCCACTGTATGAATTATTTTTGGGTATTATCTGTCACAGTTTGCTTTATTTTGCTGTCTTCATTTACATAAATGAACAATGTCCTTCAATAGTAATTTTAAATTTGACCTGGTGTCTGAATAATTTTTGGTTTGACTTTATATGTTTTTCTCTCTCCCCAAATATCTAAACAATTGGCTTTAAAATGCTTTTATAAAATCTAGACTGAAGTTTATCCTAAACTAAAAATTAACTAGAAAATCAAAAAATTGTATACCTTAACAAAAGTAGCCAGTATGCTGTAGAACAAGGTGATGAGGAACAGGAAAACAAAGGTTACAGCGGTGTTTGCAATGCCACTATCATCTGTATCAGTGGCTTCATACATGGGATGCTCTATCCACACCAAACATGCTGCGGGAACAGACAAGAACACATCTGCATGACCTACAGGACAACAACGCCACTGTCCAGCGCAAACATGTTCTCTTATAATTATGATTAATTGAATTTAATGATTTATAATTTAATCACTTCACCTGCCCATCCTCATCTAAAATTAGACAGGTGGACTGAGGGCAAGAATAAAGAGTAAATGGAAATCAGTTATGATATTGTGAACCTTGATACTGTTTGTGAAATTTGAATATTTTTATCTGCCATTTTTTTGATAATCATGTAGCACGTTTACTACATAATTAAAACACAACAGAAATATAAGTGAAGAAAGATGACCCTGACCACCCCAATGTCAGATGAATGAGTCTTGGCATGCTGTAGATGAACTGATGTGGCTGTGAATGATCAATCTCTAATAACTGAACTGTTATGGAGAGCATTATGTGTTTAGGCGATTATAATATCAAACAGGACAAATGACATACAATATGCACACACAAACACTGACAACATTTCCTTTCATTATTAAGCATTTTATGTGACAGCTAATGGTATAGCTTTAATTTTTTGTCAAGTTATGCATTTAAATTTTATATATTTTCAAATGCAGTTTTTATTTGTAATTGCTTTCAAAATGCTTTGATTACTATAGGTTTTATGTTTTATTTTTAGTAAATTTCTTGTCATTCAGTAAATATATATGATATGAGTGACGTTATTTTATGATGTTTGTAATCTTTAATGCTCACATATGCTGTAAAAGAGAAATATGAAACTGGTATATAAATTAAATGCACAGAAATTATGCTTTGTTTTTTTTTTATTAATCTTTTCCTAATGTAACGTGCATGAAAATTTCTCAAAAAAGCAAGAAGCCACAAACATTAAAGACCAACACAATTACAAATATGGACATGCAATTCAAAAACCAAAAGAAAAATAAAACAAGATGAACACTTAACAGGCATAACAGGAAGACACCACATACACAACGCTCTAGTCCTTGCAAGATGCAGGGGTATTCATACTTAGATTAATTACACCTGCCTTCTCCACATTATCATCAATTGATCTTGCCAGTACGCGCATTTTGTCATCAATGCCTTCGTGGTACACAACACAACTGAACACTGCACCATTCTTCCACTCAGAATAATCAACTGTTAGCTGACTGTAGGCTGAGAAGTTTTGACCATTCTTAATTGGCTGGCTAGTGCTGTAACTGTACTCAGCAGGCAGAGGTTCATCATCAACAAGCCAAGACACAAACACCTCTTTGGGGTAGAAGTCCTTCACATAACATGTCAGGGTCACAGGTTCTCCCGGTTTGTGCTCTGGGGGTGCTATTATGAAAACAGTGGGTTTTTTGGGTTCTTTACCTAGTAATACAAGATCACAGTTAAGACCAGACTGAGTCATGAGTCATTCTCTTATTATTATTATTATTATTATTATTATTATTATTTTGTTAAACTGTATATCAACATGTTAATCAAGAGACCTTGTGAAAGCATGAACTGCATGATGTTTTACGAAAAGAAAAACCCGTACCATTTTCTCTGCTGAACGTTTTCTCCTTGGGCTCTGCTAGCTCGCGGTGTTCAATGCTGCATGTAAATTCAGTGCCGTTGCTCCATTCTTCATAGCCTATAGGTGCATCAAGTTCCACAGTTTTTCTGTCCTGGAAATATTTGTCACCTGATTTGTTAGCGATGATGTTATTATTTGCTTTTATTGTTATTTTCGTAAATCCTGCATTTTCTGCTGAAGCTTTGCACTTCAGCAATCCTACTCTATTTTTCAGCATGTCTTCAGGAGAGGGAGGCACTATATCCTGATCTATATCAGAACCACTTGCAGTCATCTGGGTACAAAAAGCAGACAGATTTTGGGAGAGGTAAACATAATAAAATAAAAAAAGAGAACAAAAACACTTCTATTTTTTAAAACATTCAAAGTTATTAAGAAAAAAAAACATACCTGTATATTCAACCTCCTTTTCTTGATTTCCCGCCTTGTGCTCGAACTGGCACTTCATTTTGCTGTTTGGCTGCCATTCTTCGGCAGAGATTTGCAAAATGCTTGTGGCGCTATATTCGGTTTCTGAGCCATTCTTCTCACTTTTGTCAAATTTCTCTATCGCATTTGTTACATCTCTACCATCCTGAAACCACTTAAACGCGTAAGCTTTAGGCGAAAACCGCTGGGCTACACACATGAAGGTTGCTGTTCCATTTTCTAACTCCATTTTTGAAGGTACTGTCATGTACACAGATGCACGCAGATCTGGCGGTGGGGCTGGCAACATACAGGAGAAAGCAGAGACGAAAGGACATGAAAAGCAAAAGAAAATAGTGCAACATGCATTTTTTAAGCAAGCAAATAAGATGCTCTTGCAGTTGAGTTTGAATGTCAGCGTTAAATGTCGTATATATATATCTTCTTCTATTTTGGTTTATACAGCAGGGAAAAATCTCATATGTCGTTGTATTTCCTTAAGTATTTCTGAATTTCATTGAATAAAGAAATGATTTAGCCTCTCATGGGCTATTCTGTAGCATTTTAGACTCTAGCTATATTTGTAGCCTTTCTGTTTTCAGCTGGAGTAAACATTGACTGGCATCAGAGTTGATAAAGGACAACTTCTTGACATCCACAGACAGATTCACTCGTTAAATAAACCAAAGAGTGTGCTAAAACTTCCATTTAAACATGAGTCTCCACAAAGAAACAACAATATAATCTTAATCCAACAGCAAGATACTATAGAGAGACACATGAAGTAGCTAATGTAAATGTTAGATTTTTTTTTTTTTTAAATGTAACTTACATGATGGAGCAAAACATAATGACATAATGCATCATTAATAATATTCAAAACATTACATCAGTTACTGTCCCCAGACTAGTTAATGTGGTATTGATGAAATATTCATTCCTTACCAAAAATGTTTTCAGTAGATTGGGATGTCCAGGATTTGAAGAGTCTATGAACTTTACAGGTAAAGGTTTTTCCATTCTTCTGGTGCTCAATAGGTATTGTAAAATGTTTGGTCAAGTACCAAATATTTTCAGAAGGGGTCCAATCCACACAACTTAAATCTGAGATATCAACATTATTGGCCTGGAAGGTGATGCAGACCTCACCAGAGGGAAGATCATTTACAACACACTCCAGCTCAGCACTGTCTGCCTGTGCTGATTTCATCAAAGTCCTCCTGATCACCACTACAGGATCTTTCTTTATATAACCTGAAGAGCAAAAAATACACTTTATCATGTGATGTGTGAGTTTTAGAAGATAAATTGTCATCAATTGCACTGATGAAAGCAGATCAGTTCAAAAGAAACCACTTACCAGCTGGAATTTCATCCCTCTCTTCTGGGAAACATGGATGTTTAGCGATACAAACAACGGTCTTAAGAGTCAACCACTCATTTTTGGATAAAGTCAAGTTGCTCACAATGTTATTGGATTGGTCTTTGACTTCTTTGGTGGCTGGTTTTCTTACATTGTCTGTCAACCATGACACTTTAGTGTTGTCTGGCGCTTCAACAACACAGGAAATTGTGACCGTACTCTGCTGTATAATGTCTCTGAGATGGGATCTCTTTATGTGGACTGAAGGTTTGAACAAAGACTGTGCTGTACGGGGTGAAATGAATAAAGTTAGCTTTACATTCAGCTGAGAATCACATGTGATGATGCTAAAACAATAATTATATTTTCAAGCATATCTATGAGCCAGACATTTGGTTTTGAAACTTGTTCATTATTTTCTTTATTATGCTCAACTTACCCTCGCACGTTTTATATTCTTTCTTGATTTCTTCAGAGTTGAAGGTGGCTTTACAAGTGTACTTTTTGTCTTCATATGGTGCACTGATAGGTAGCTGACTTATGTAAGTGTAGGTCTTCTCGCCTTTATCAGTGTTCTGAAACTTTTTATCAATTTGACCTTTGGCAGACCTATCACCCTCAAGCCATTGTACAGAAAGTTTATCTGGGAAATAATCATTCAACTGGCACACCAACACAATCCTGTCACCGTCCTTTCCACTCAGCAGAGCAAGAGTAGGCTTATTGACACGTATTGCTATGGAAATACATATAAAAAATCAGTTTACTAGGAAAGACATCATTTACAGAACATTACTCACTTACATGTATATATATACGTATATATATACGTATATATATATATATATATATATATATATATATATATATATATATATATATATATATATATATATATATATATATATATATATATACGTATATTATATATACGTATATATATATATATATATATATATATATATATATATATATTCTTTTTTTGGTTTATACTGCAGGGAAAATCTCATATGACGTTGTATTTCTTAATTTTACTGAATAAGGAAATCATGAAGTCTATCGTGTGTAATTCTGTTCTAGCATTTTTAGAATCGTTATATTTGTAGCCTTTTATAGAGTCTCCACAAAGAAACAACAACATATTATTAATCCAACAACAAGATATTATAGAGAGACACATAAAGTAGGTAATGTAAATGTTAGATTTTTTTTTAAATGTAACTTACGTGGTGGAAAAGGAGATGATTCTATTGTGCCTTTTGAATTTGAAGCTTCGCATTTGTAAGGTTTTTTAGGATCCCATTCGCTTTTTCTCACGCGCATATGGCTGATTTTGGCATAGTCTCCCTCCCGTCCGAACGCCGGATACTGCACGAAATCACTCAACTCTTTGTTAGCATGATTCTTCCATTTGAATGTAACCGAGTCCGCAGGTGAGAAACCTCTTGTCAAGCAGCCGATGATGAGGAACTCAGAATCAGAAGTACACTGAGACATTGGGAAGATTGACTTTGGCGCAGATTGTTGAGCTGTGAAGACATTGAACAATATATACAACGTAATGTACAAATGCAACACTATTAGACCGATTAGGGAGCTAGGCTACATCTAAAATGAATGACTGGATGGTGGAATTAATGAATAAAATATAACAAAAAAATAAATTAAATTAAATAGACTATAAAATAAAACAAAATGATAGAGTTTAACTCTTTTTACGCGTCAAAGTCCCGATCATCATGTGGCTTGTAACGCTGCAGGAATGATCATCTCAGTAGGCTATGTTGTACAACACACAAACTACTTAAATAATTATGTACTACAAGAATATTAAACAATGATTGAAATTGTGGAGGCCGGAGAGCACAGGTTAGTTTCAAACAGGTTTCCCGGATGAGCAAAAAGTTAGTGTTGCCCTGGATAACTGTTATTTTAAAGTTTTATACGCTGAATGCCTCGACTGACCAAACAGAATCAAGTATTTCGATAAACCGCATATATAACACAAAATCTCGCTAATTAGGTGAAATACCTTTTTTCTTACATGCTGTAATAAATAAGGTGTTTTACATCTAAACTAATTTATTACTGGAATTTTTGACTGCAGAATTACTTTTCAGTTAGTTTCAGATGAATCAGTTCATTTATGATGATTATGAAATGTTTAAGTTAAACTACATTACTATTAATAAGCAGTAAATCTGGAGTTTTTTGAGCCAAGAGTCGTAGTTAACGTTGTGTCAATAGCGAGAATTGGACCTTAAAATAAAACGTGAACCAAACAAAGAAATTAAAACAATCCCAAACTTTCGAGAATTTAAAATAATAATAGCAATAGTGTGCCTTTGAACTGTGTAATAATTAAAAAAGGGACAATTAAGTCAATGTGTAATTACATTTTTTTATTAAAAATTGGGTATCGACCTAAGACGTACGCCCGTGTTTTACTTTGGCCTATTTAGTTATTTATTCATTTACATTAGAACAGCTAAATTGTATTTTTTTAGTAACACCGAAATGCAATCTATGATTTAAAAAAAAAAAAAAAAAAAAAAAAAAACATGCACACACACATAGTGGCCCTAGCAGTGTAAAACGTTTAAACGAGACACTTTGCAGTCTAATTATTTAGTCATATTTAGCTGTTTCGAGCTTCTAATATTTGCGCAGATTAAGACAACACTTTCGAAGAATGAACAGTTAAAGTAGTCGTTTAACAATAACTACTGTTATTAATTGTTGTTCGTTTTTTAGCAGCTATACAACGAAACAATATTCTAAAATTATGTAGTATTTTACATTTTCTAATGATATAACCATTTATCTGACAGCAATTAATAGACAACTCTTAAGACATAATAAGAAAACTGTACATAATAGGCTAAGACGTACATGTGACATTTTGTCTTATTTTACGATACAACTGTCACTGCAAATTAATAATAAAATCTTACTGTTTGTTACGGTGACTTTGGTGCCGCTTCCCCAGTAGTCGAAAGCCCAGTTACACAATATTATTTTAATGTTACAGCGCAATATAAAAATGCAACGCTCAGACTGTTAAATGACCTGCAGCAGATTTGTTGTTTTATCTGAACGCGTGTACACATAAAATTATTTTACAATGTGATTATTTATATTTAATGTGAATCTTTGCATTTCTAGCAAAGCTCTAAAGACACGTCCCGACTCTAATTGTCCTAATCGTAGAGTAAATCGCCATTTAGTTTTTGCAGTTTAATATCTGACAAATTACCTGTCACACATTTTTGTACTAAATCAGATTTTGTTTTAGTAAGTTTTTCTTACCTGACGAGACAGTGACCATGGTTCCTTTCCCCAGTAGTCAAAAGCATAGTCACACTGACAGTTTTACCCATGGATATTGTACAAAAAAATGCGCTCGAATGACAAGTCATTTTAATTTATTATCCTAACCCACAAATTCGACTACTTATTATTTTGATTCAGTCTAAGGTTTATTCTTGCAAAATGGTCAATCGGTCTGTAGGCTACATTTAGTTTTACTATTGTATTTAAAACATGGCAAAGTTTATGAAAGATTTAAATGTTATTTCTTACCAGATGTCACTGTGACCGATGTGCCTTTTCCCCAGTAGTCAAAGGCAGCGTAGTCACAGTGATACTTTTAATTTCTTCAGTGCACAAAAACACTATTTAGCAAACCCAGCTACAATCCTATTTTTTTTTTTCATAATTAATTGCAACGTTGTCCATGATTTTTGTTTTCTCGCTCTTTTTTTTGTAAACTAGTGGCCTAAAAAGTCTGTTACTAAACATGCATTTTTTATTGTTTGAATCGAACTAAACAAAAATATAACTTCTTACCTGATGTTACAGTCACCGTTGTTCCCTTTCCCCAGTAGGCAAAGGCACCGTCACAACGAGAAGATTTACGATAACAGCCATACCATAACCCTAATAGTACATCTACACTGTCTTGCCGTAGGCCTACGTTATTAAAGCGACTAGTTTTTGAGACATTTTAATGCGCGCTTTCTTTAAACCTGACAGTTTTAGTCGATTTTTTACGATTACTGGCGTCCCCTTTCCACAATTAGTAAAGTTAAAAATTGTAAATACATCTGAATGTTATTTTGTGGCAAGACCACTTACCTGATCCTCAAAAATGAATAAAAATGGAATAATAGAAAACAACAATATCTTACCTGAAGAAACGGTGACTTTGGTTCCTTTCCCCCAGTAGTCGAAGTAGTAGACACAGTGACTGGTGCCTTTGAGTTACCAGCCAAAAACCCACAAGAAGAAGCAATGTTCATGTGATCAAAACTCCAAACCCAACATTTGTTATTTTACCTTTCTTTTCAGTGAAAATGTCTCTACAGCCTGCCTTTCTCCAGCTGCCCTCCAGTGCAATATGATTTGCACTAATAAGGCTAAAGCATTAATGTTCTATACTATCCAAAACATGAAGACACTGGTATTAAAAAAAAAAAAACCATTTTTAGGCTAGTAATAACCTTATCCAAACCCTTCCTGCATCTGCCCCTACTTCAATTAAGTGTTGATATTTGCTAATAATCAAATCTAAAAAACAACAACAACAACAACTTTGAGATACTTGTAGGTTTTGCATCATTTATTGTCATTCATTCATTCATTCATTCATACATACATAGGCCTACACAAACAAACAAACAACTTTTACTTCTGGTCCTCAAAATATTAAATCATTTTTTATTTAAAAGAGACTGAAGTTGTAATTAAGACATATTTTTACTTTCAGCAACACCTTGTATGATGCAGCGAACAAATGCATTGACCAGCGTTATCATGGGAAATCCTCTTAAAAGCTGAAAGGATCCTACAACAAAGATCTCTTTTTCTTCAGGGGACATTCAAACTGGTGTTTTATTTATGAATATGAGACTGAGTGAATGAATGAATGCTGTATCAGATGCAGGTAATCACACTCACTCAGTCTATCTCTCTCTCATAATTCTCTACATGAAAGGAAAGGAAAGGACGTGTCGTGAGGCCAAGTATGGTGACCCATACTCAGAACTTGTGCTCTGCATTTAACCCATCCAAGTGCACACACACACACACACACGTTTGTTTTTGTGAATTGTGGGGACTTTCCATAGACTTCTATAGATTTTATACTGACCAAACGATATTGTCTATCCCCTAACCCAACCCTAACCCCAAACCTAGCCCTCACAGAAAAAATGTTTGCATCGTTACACTTTCAGATAAACATAATTTACTATTTAAAATAGTAAATAGTCAATAATTTAGTCAAAAATAATCAAATTTCAGGTTTTACTATCCTTGTGGGGACATTTGGTCCCCACAATGTAGCAAAAACAAGTACACACACACCTTTCTGTTAAATTACTCCCTAACATTTTTAATTCCCATACATACAATAAGCTGTTCACTTCAGTGAAGATAGTAAAAAATGTTGGCAGCTGTGGTTGCTAGAATGACAAATGACACCAAAATAATGCAATAAACATTCATTAAACAACAGAAGATGAACCATAAAACCCAAATGTACATAAATCATAACAAAAAGCTATTAAGAAACATGATTATTTAAACAAAATACCAAATTTCGAGTTTCATGCAGGGTATTCTGGGAATATCAGTTTGCAGTTTTTGACAGTTTTTAAATTATACGTAGATTTTACTTCTAAAAGCTGTACAATTAACAGAATTTTGCTGTAAAATTACATTAAATGTTTGGTTAGATCACAATATTTTACAGTTAAAATTACATAACTTGTTTTACAGTGTACCAGTTGTCACGCTCAGACTAAGCACACGAACAACAACGTAAATAAACGAGAGGTATTTAATAAATCCACGGGGAACACAGGAGACACAGGAACACAGGGTAGTAACATCAACGTCCAACAAAGCAAGAGGGGAAACACACTCTATATATACACAGACTGATTACAGACACAGGTGCAGACAATAAGGGAGATACCAAAACACACAGAGCTGCAGGGGGAAATGATGGGAGAAACCAACTAGAAAGTCCAGGGGTGTGACACCAGTAGCATGTTTAGGCAACATGCAAACCACAGGGGTCCCGTAGGGCAACGCGATTTCCACTAATGGGAATTTCTACTGAGGGGGACCCCCAGGGCTTCCTGTTTAGAGCCCTCAAAACTCTATAAACATATTCCTGTTGGCTACTTGTATAATATTGCTGGGGTACTTATACTTTTTAAAAACATTTCTAAAACCTCTATGTTTGTAACTGTATTTTTTATTTTTACACAAGTATGTTTTTTGCCAGAAATTGTGTACAATTGTACTTTCACATTAGTATAATTTTTGAGTACTTTTTAACACCCGTTTGTACTTTAGCTACAAAAATAAGCAAGTAAAAAGGTGTGGATTATTTCTGTTGTGTTTTATAGGAATGATTTCTTTGTTTTCAACCTTATTTTGCTTATGTTATGCTGTGCCACTGTATGCAATGCCTTGGCTGCATACACGTGTGCATGTCTTCATAAAATAACAGGCACTGTTCATGGAGTGTCTTTGCCCTGCCAGTGTATAATATGCATGTATCCCTTTGGGGACTGACAAAGAAAGCATGTCAGTGTGAAACAAGGGTGCTTGTCAGCTTTGGAGAGAGAGAAAGACTTACATTCAATAAACCACTGCCACTGTCATTTACGCAATCACCATGGACAACTACTTTCATGCAATGCCTTTGCATTTGCAGATGCAAGATGCTTGGACCAGATCACATTTGTTTTGTCTCAGACAACATATCTTGTCACATTGTGTGAACTACAGTTGAAAGGAGCTCATTGGTTACTGGAAAGTCTACTAGATGTTTAGTTGATCTGAACCAGGGATAGGCAACGTCGGTCCTGGAGTGCCGATGTCCTACAGAGTTTAGTGGGCAACAACGACCCAAGCAAGTTTGGATTCACTTGCATTGATTTGCAAAACATGACTGCAACAATAAATAAAGTAAATGAAAGGAATACACAGACGTAATGATAAATCAAGTCAAAACCAGACTCAATCAGGGAATGGTCAGTGAAAAAAGACATGATTTGAACAACAAGAAACAAGATTTTTAAAATAAAAGACTGACATGAATAAAATTCAAACAAGCATAAATTAAACACAAACACCACACAACACAGGATAAAAAACAATAGAGGTTAAATAACAATACTTAAAGATGACTTAAAGGTTGCACATTTGTATATTTGAAATTATAAAATATCATTCACAAGGCATTGCAAATAAGTTCATTCCGTAAGCTGTGTGCAAGCACCCACTTCAGATGTTTATTTTAATTTGATTTGAGAAAAAGGGCCCACAAATTGCAGCTCTTTGAGGGAATTTAGAAAACATTTCCTACTTGTACTGTAATTACTAAAAATTTATTTCTGAAGCTTGATTGTTTAAAAAAAAAGGTTATGGAACACAGTTCTTTTTTATTGCAACTTTCATTGCATTCTTTTTACTAAAATGTGTAAACAAAGTTTACCTAACCCATTTTTGTTGGGAATACATATACATATGGGAATAAATAAAATTGTTGTTTTTTTATTTGTTGGGCAGTGGACTAGTTCATGCTTTTCAAGGGACTGGATCAGAAGAGTAAATGTTAATATTTAAGTATTCAAGTATTCTTTTTCATGGTACAAGAAAGGTCTGAGAAAGATTTGTTGTTTTTGATGTTATATGTGGGGATTTAATAGAGTTTCTGTTATGATGGAGTTTTGTAGTTACCATTGTACTGAAGAGGGGAGCTTGTTTCATAATTAGCAATTATTGTGTATACATAATACATTGATTATCACTTTGATTTCTCATTAAATGTGTGCTAGAGAAGAAAAAACCATAGGGTTATTTTAACAGTTCAGTCAAGCACTCAGAGGTTTGATTCTGACAGAATCACCAGGAAACACCTGCGTTTTGGTTGAAAGCATCTATCCGATCTGTTAAAATTATATTAGATAAACAGTCCACAGTTTAAAGCAGCCATTTCAGTTTAATTTGAGCTCTGATGTCACAAAATAAAGCAACATGATATCAGATTACAAATAAAACCTAATAATAATCTCCTCATTTACTGCAACTAATGCTTTAAAGGAAAGAAAGGGAAAGATGCATTAAAGACACATGCAGTAATATTCACAACATTCAGCAAATTACACAGAATCGTCACGGTGTACAAAAAAGTGAATCTTCATATCATAGTCAGGTTTACCCCTTAACGTTGCACATTATTGCCATTTAATATCTATTATAAAGCCCTTGTTTTACTTCTGTGTGTGAGAGACAGATAAAAACTGCAAATGGTTACATGATGGCAGTTTGTCATACTGTAGTGTAGTCTATATGGTCATGTAATAAATATAGATTTTAATACTCTCTTTTTGATTATTTCACTGTGTGAAGTCTTAAGGTAAAAATTATGACAAAGAAAAATCTATTTGACTGCACTTTATAGATCACTGGTTATTAATTTCCAGATGCTTCTGAGCTTTTTGTAATGAGTTGAAATACTGTGCCACTGCCCCGTAAATACAGAGAGACAGTCCATAACAAAAACAAAGACCCTGGAATAAAAGCACATACATTTATCTGACTTTACAGGATCAGTGATCACTACATTTTCCAACATACTGGTTTCTCAGTGAAAAAGCAGGTTTAAAAAATGCATAATTATAATAAAATAAATTGATACACTTTTGAATGTTTGAATTTAAATAAGCAATTGCAGTGATTAGTATATTTCTGGCATGTTGTATGTTTGACAACAGTTCTCTTAAACCCTAACTGATATGTAGCTTTTTATTTCTCAGACAATTTAAGGTGATAAAATCACCAACAACAACAACAAAAATGTTGTGTTTTATGGGGGTTTATGAAGTGGAATGTTTCACTGTGCCCACCCCATGCACAGTGATACATGCTTTCTCAAATACTCCTTGTGCATTACACATAGCAGCACAATTTAATTTTGCTGCAGGTTCTTTTAAAGCAAAATTTGTATCTGTGTAATGTCATACATTTTTTTAAACTACTAAACTTTGTGTGTCTGTGTGTGATGTTTCTAATAGTGTAATTGAGAATAAAGTTCAGTGGTTAGGTTTTAAATGAAACTGTTGTTTGACAGGACATTTAATAATGATGGCATATTAGGAAAAGACATCTTAAAATACAAACACTAAATGCAATAATATTTATGGCTTGCAAAAAAAATTACACAGACGTGTCACAGTGTAAAAAAATTGAGTCTTCATATAATATCTATGATGCTCTTATTTTACACTTCGTGTGTGTGTGTGTGTGTGTGTGTGTGTGTGTGTAAGATATAAAAACTGTAAAATGTCTATAGATTGATGGGACTTTGTGTGCACTGTACTTTAGTGAAGTTTGTTTGGTCATGTGATAAATACAGATTTTAATCTGCTCTCTTTGATTATTTCACTGTTTGAAGTCTTAAGGTGAAAACGATGATAGAGAAAATCTATTTAGGCTGCCCATTATACATTCACTATTGTGATTGTTACAGATGCTTCTTACAGAGCTTTTTGTAATGAGTTGAAATACTGTGCCCCAGCTACCGTATACACAGACAGACAGTTCATAACAAAAACAAAGATCCTGGTATCAGAGCACACACATTTATCTGACTTCAGGATCACTACATTTTCATACTGACTTCTCAGTGCCACTATATAGTAATATGCGTGAAAAATCAATTAAAAAATGTGGAAAACTCCAAACTCATCTTTTGGTTTTAAAGCAAATACTTAAAATTTAGGATTTAATCATTTTTGCAGTGATTAATATGTTTCTGGCGTGTTGTATGTTTAGCAACAAATCTCTTAACCCTAACTGATACAGTGTGTAGCTTTTTATTTCTCAGACAACCATATTGGCAGACATACTCATACATATTCAGGATGACAATGTCAAGATTCATCAGGTGCAAACTGTGAAAAGGTGATTCAGGGAACATGAGAAATCATTTTCATACTTCACTGTAAAATCCAATAGTGTACCTTACTTGTATATAATTAGTTATCTTTACTTAGTTGCTCTACTTACTAGGTTTTATCAAGTTACAGCTAATTTCAAGGTGAATAAAACAGTTTACTTGCTGCTTTGAGTAAGGCTTACTTAAAATATTCAAGTAGTCACAACAAAACCAATGACATGAATACACCAGTGAGAGGCAGCAGTGCGCTAATGTGTTGCTAATGTGCAACAAAACCACAGAAGAAGAAATTAGGACAGTTAGAGTATGAGCAACAAGCAATGTTTTGAATTTCTGCTGACATCAGTTGGCTCCAGCTAATTGGCGAAGAATTTGCTGAAACTGGGAAAAGAAGCAGAGACTGCTTGCATTTTTACCGCTGAACAAAGATACTAAGGTAAGTTATCCAAAAAATAATTGTGTGTAAATGTGTCTTTCTGTCTGCTGCTAATTTTAACTGACTTAGGCCTGTTTTGTACTTGGGCTGCATGTAAAGTAGACAAAAGACAAATGATTCCGTTTACACTAGATGCTTTTTTACTGTCACAAATGTAAAACTTTGAAGTTAGTTTTCTGTTTTGCCCAGAGTTGATGCAGCAAACCCATGTTGATTTTGTGTTAATTTTTCAATTTACAATTTTATCATCATATATGTTTTAATACGTCACAATTATTGCCGTTGCATTTAAACCTTTGTGGTTTAAACCAAATGAGCTCTTTGTCTCACAGTAATTGTTATTTCTACAGTAATACAGAGGAAATGCTGCTTTTTTTTATGACTGTGGCCTCAAATAGATATGCATAGAAATGTGGATACTTTCTTTCTTTCTTTCTTTCTTTCTTTCTTTCTTTCTTAATGTAACCCTTCTAAAACATGCAACTATCAAGGAATGAATGTGTCTGTAATCTAGAAGCTACAACACTAGTGTAACTTACTTTTATTTGTCATAATTTAGGACAAGTGTTTGTGGCAACTGCCTTCTCTGAACAGCAGTCTCATCAGCACAGGCCTCAGTACATTGGAGGTGAGATATTTCAAGCTAATACACAGCAGTACAGCAGTTTTTTTTTTTACTCAGTAATCACTGTCCTACACTATTTACAATTTCTTTAAAAAAAAAAAATCTTGCATATGCAGTATACCTGTAACCACTTTTTTTTTTTTTGCAGATTTAGGAGGACACTTCACACCCTACAGCCCTTAAAATGTATGTTGCTACGTTAATTGTTTTCAAAATTTTTAAATAAACAGTCAATGACTTCTTTATTGACACTTTGACAAAAACATTTGTACTGTAATATTTGAATGTGTTAAACTTTTTCTTTTTTCTTTTTTTTAACTTCTAGAACCCAGATTTGACAGCACTGCACACCCATCTCAGGCCTTCCTGTTTCATTTTGCGATTACCCCAGATACTTCTACTACTAACCCGCTTTGTAAGTTCTAAAAAAAAAAAAAAAAAAAAAAAAAAAAAAATACAACTTAAACAAGCACTTAATTGTGGGAAAATGTAATTTGTATTTGCTCTTATATTACTGAAATACTTCTATAAGATTAATGTTGATTATATACCTAGTTCGCCCAAAAAAGAAAACTATGCCATTTAATCTCCCTCATGTCATTCCAAAATGAACAAAAGTCATGGGTGAGTAAATGATAACAAATTAAAATTTTTGGTGAACCAGGCAGGACAGATAACATTGAAAAATAACCATCCACATTTCCCTACTTAATATTTTATTTGTTTGGTTTTTATACAGGTGTCTGATGTTGATGCTGTCTGGACACTAATATGTGTTGGATTGCTGACCATCATTGAAGATGATGTATTTCTCCAAATCTTCTCTGCCTGTGTCTTCTGCCATCATTGTTCAGGGTGGTACTGCAAAGAACAGTCTGTAGAATCTACATCAACTGTTTGCTTCTGGAATGTCATTTGGTACATTTGGATTACTGCTACATTTGGGTTGCCCTAATACCATGAAAAACACTTGGAGGTTCATTCAAAGTGTTGTGCTTTACTTGGGACAGAACAAAACCCTGAAACTAAAGTGACTTTTTGAACTTGTGAACCACTGGCAACGTGTGCAGCCTACCTAGTGCCATACTTAAACTCATCCTCCTACTGCTACCTCCACTTCTTGCACTAAGCATACCCTAAATCAGATGTTGTTTGTTTGTATTTAAAACTACACTGAAAACCATTTAAAAATACATTACCTTTAACTTTGAATTGTCACTGCCTTAAATTTATGTGTCATATGAATGGAACATTGTTTTCATTAATTTGTAATGGATTTTTTAAGCATTTCAGTTACTAGACTAGTTACTATTACTACTTAAATTACTAGCTGAAACCCCACTGAAAGTCTTTGCTAGCTCTGCTTGAGTCGACTTACCAGGGTGGTTTGAGTTTCTCAGTGTTAATGATAACTTAAACAGAGCATGCATTCAAATATTTATTTATATTATGCATACTGTGAGCCCAAACAAATTATGCGGAATTCAACGTAATTCAATTGAGCAAACAACAAAAACGTCCACGTTTTATTGGGGTTTATGAAATGAAAGGTTTCACTGTGGCCACTCCATGCACAGTGATACATGCTTCCTCAAATACTCCTCATGCAGCAGGCTTTACACACAGCAGCACATTTCCCTTCCTGCTGCAGGTTCTTTCAAATCATTTAAATGCATAGTTTAGCTCTGTAATGTCATACATTTATTTAAACTAGAAATGTGGTCACTGTTATGCTGTGGATCATTACAGATAAAATGTTCACCAGTTTTAGACTGTGACTCGGGTTTTTGTTATAGCTTTTATCACCGTGGCCGCTGTATTGCACAATGATCCGAACAATAGCAAATACGTGACACCTTACTTTTCGTACATCATAAACTAATAGACTGAGATTTTTCAACATTCTTTCAAACTGAAATGCTAATATAAGCACAAACAACTATAGCAGATTTAGCCGTAATAATTTAGCCGAATAAACATCACAGAATTACTGAATTCTATTGAACATTTCGATCCATGACCTGAAAACACTTTAGGCCTATAGGGTAAATAATGCACCCTGACTGCTAATAAAGCTAGTCAGTAGGCTATGACTGCAGAGTCAAAAATATATTGTTCTATTTAAAAAATAAAATAAAAATAAAAATAAATAAATAAATAAATAAATTAGAAAAAAAAAAAAAAACCCTCATTCGCTTTGCTCAATGAATGTTTCAACGTCCTCCTTTTGATGTCGTGGACTAGATATTTCATTTAGTCTCGGGTCTCATAGAGTTTATGTACAGGTGTAAATCAGCGTGGTCGTAGTAGGCACAGTAGCATAAAGCCAGACAATAACTAATGCTCTACTTCTAGTGATTATAAAGCAGAGTAAGAGAGTTTTTTTTTTTTTTTTTCAAGAAATAATTGTAAAGGTGAGTCAAACAACAAATAGTCCAACATGCAGAAAGGCATATATGGAGCTTTACGGAGCATCAAAATGATCAATGAAAATAAAAATATACGCTAAAGATAGTACTTAAGAAGACATATTTCTAGCCATTCTTCTCATACTTTATTAAATGACGTTAATATTCCAGAAACTCCTGAAAAAATAATTGAAAACTCGCAACAAGAAGAATCATTCCTGACAAATGCATTTCAGAAGGTTCCATAATCCGAAACTTAAATATGGAAATCGCGTCAAAAGTGTATTAACAGTGTTTCATACTTCATATACTGACAGACTGAGTTTTTAAATGTTCTTTCAAATTGAATTATTATGTTGATATAAGTACAGTCAACTATGAGATTCTATATTAGACTCTATATTAACCATAATAGGAGTATACATCACAGAATTTCTGAATTTTACATTTTGACCCATGACCTGAAATACACTTTAGGCCTATATTTTATAATAGGCTAAATAATTTCCCCTAAATGTCAGACTGCTAATAAAGCTATTCGCATACAGTCATAAATATATTCTACTGAATGAACTTGCTTGTTCTAACAACAATAATGATAATAATAATAATAATAATAATAATAATAATAATAATAATAAAATATATAGATAAATTCTATAAAACACTTTTGCCAGCTTTGGTTGATGCCACGTCCTACTTTTGATTTCGTAAACTAGATATTTCATTTAATCTCATGTCTCACAGAGTTGACGTAGAGGTGTAAATCAGCGTGGTTGTTGTTATCACAGTAGTGTAAAGCCAGACAATAACTGATGATCTACTTACAGTGTTTATAAAACGGTGTAAGAAGGAAATTTCAGACTTCATAATACATTTTTGTAAAAGTGATTCAAACAAAAAACAATCCAACATTGAAAAAAGCATATGAGCTTTAATTATGAAGCATTAAAAATGATCAAATTATCAAGGATAAAAAAACGCTTAAGATCGTACTTACGAAGACCAATTTCTTGCCTACTTTTTCACGAATCTTTCATATTTCATTAAATGACGTAAAAATTCCAGAAAATCCTGAAAATTCAATTTTGAAAATTATCTGATATTTCCAAAAGGTGCATGTTTAAAGCAACTCGCAACAAGAAGAATCACTGCTGAGAAATGCTGTTCAGAAGGTTCCATAATCCGAAACTTAAATATCGAAAGATATCGATTAGTAGGTTATTGGGGAAGACAGAGCAAAACGCTTCGGAATGACCTTGATGGTTTCACTGCCTTTTAGCGCCTCATACTGGCGCGTCACAGTACTGGACTATTTAGCAATAGTCACTTAAATCTATAATATACTGTGTTGTCTCCTGTCAGTATCAGTTGGTATTTTGTCTGTACATACATTTCTAAGTGATTGATTTATTAATTTCATAGTTTGCTTTGAATTTAATCTAGCCATGTTATTTAATGCCGTTTAGCTTTGAATGTCTGTCTATCGATTCACTATAGAGAGCCTATTCCAGCATAATTTATTAATCTTATTAAGTTCCATTCAGTGCTTAAAATGTTTGGTCATTTTAGTATTGACTCAAAAATAAATAAATAAATAAATAAATAAATAAATAAATACATTTGAGCAAAGATGAAACACGATCATGAGAATTTAAATCGCAGCAAATGCTTCAATGAAATAAAGTGAATTTACTTGTCAAGTGTTTTGTAACTTCTGTCAACACTGGAGTAAAAGGAACACTATGTTAAACACTGTGAAGGATGTCCCATTAAGCACACCATAGCTGATAACAGACAAGGAGTGTGACCCTGGTGTAATAATGCACCTTATGTGAAATGTTTACATCACTGTGTCTTTCCTGAAAATGGTGGGCTTTCTTGTGCACTCACTGTAGCTGCTGTCACATCATAATGGTCACAGCACTTTCCTCCACCATTCCTAGTGATGAGTTATTCATTTTGAAGGAATCTTTTGTTTCTGAAGATCTAGTCGATTATTTCTTTCTTTTAATCAGTAACAACACAATGCATAGAAGGCCATGTCATACAAGAATTGAATAGCCTACAATTAAAATAACCTACAATATATCCAAAAAAAAAATTAATTAATCAAGTCAGTACATCTCAAACCCTTCATTCTAAGATCATTTCTGAAAGAAAAAAAGAGATAGAAGTCGTATGCACTGTTAGTACTGGCTTCGAATATAAACGTTTAGTTTGTTTGTTTGTTTGGTTGGTTGGTTGGTTTTGTTGGTTTTGTTTTGTTTATGCACTATAAGAAAAATAGGTGCAAAAGCAGTCACTGGGCGGTGTTAGATCAGGTCTCCACGCCAGACAATTAGGATCCAGCCCCGGACACCAGATCCCGTCAGAAAATATCAGTCTTTCGGTAACAGGACAACTAGTCAGCAAGCTGTAGTTACCCCAACCCCACTAACAAAAGATGCAGGACTCTAACCCACAGTAGATGCGGGACTCTAACCCACAATAACAGCAGGTTTCTGTCAGTTATGAAGTTGACCGATGGAAGCCAGAGATGAGCAGAAGCAGGAGACGAAGTGATGATGGTAAAAAGGGTATAACAGAATATATTGAACAGTTTTAGTTGCGTATGTCTCAATGTACAGACTTCGTCTGAGGAGTACAGCTCAAAGAACAATGATATATCAAACGGATTCAACATCCCATAAACCTTGAATTTCCATAAACATCCCCGTTATCTATTTCTTAGACCAAACAATTCATGAAACCCCGCAATCATGGAACTGAACAATAATGAAAATGCATAAGCAAGGAAAATAATAAGAAATATAAAATATAGAAACATATAAATGAATAATATAAATGAACAATATATATGAATAGATGAATAAATGATAAATACTTAAATAATCAAATAAATAATTAAATATGAATTATGTGAATGACTAATGATTATAAAATGATTATTAAATGATTATGTAAATAAATGATTATAAATAAAATTAAAAACAAACATAAAATTTAAACACAACACAATAATTTGCATGTAAGGATCTAAGGATCCTTCACTCCCCCCTCTTAATCATATATGATTGAATTAAATGATTATTGCAAGCAAACTTTCATAATCTTTATCAAACACATCTTTAAAAGTTTGGATGGCCAGTCCATACTTTTCCCTTCTACATGTTCTTAAAAGAACAGGTCATTTCCGTTATCCCGCATACCAGCGTCAGTTGGGGAAGTGTTGTCTAACATTGGATGATGGCCTGAATGTGAAAGGCCTTGTGACAGTCAAACGTCTGATAAGACAAATTAACACCTTAATAGTAATGCATAAGAACAAATGATGATTAAAGCTGAAATTACGCTACTACAGGTGCTTTTAAATGATCCCAAATTGGTCCCAATATCGATTTAAACCATGTGTCCCAATCAGATGAGAAAAGCCCGTTATCTTCATTAAGTTTAGTTACTTGCTCATGCAAGACCTTAGCTAAATTACGGACTGTCTTTCTGGCATTGTCTGGAATGTATGAGCAACATTCAGCTGCAATCACTTTGCAAGTCCCACCTTGGGAAGCTTAGACTATGTCAAGAGCCATTCGATTTTGCAAAACAACCTTTCTCATTCCGTGTATTTCGTCTGAAATATTAGCAATTGAAATGAGTGTGATATTGGCTGTAGCTTCAAATGCTTCATGTAATGCTCGTAATTCATTTTGTAAATCAGTTACTCCTAAGAATGGAAGTAATCTTCCGAACCATTTTTCAGTCTCAGAAATTGAACGTTTAGTACATGTCATGATTAAATGGTGTTTCACATAATCCTCTGGCACTACTCGCATTGCTGGTAAGAGATAGGCCAAAAAACATCTACCCACCCATCCCTTAGGAAGGAATGGATAAGCCTTTAGGAGCAATAAGTGTTTCATTTGTCATTATCAGAAGAGTTTTGTCACATTTGGAAAATTGGAGAGGCACATTTAGCATGGAATTGGTTGAACCATTTCCTTCTATGCACCAGGAAGAATTCCCTTCAAATATTATACTAAGAGCAAATTGTTGGCTAGACTCAGTACTAGTACTGCTCTATGTTGGCAAATACCATGAATTAAAAATGGGATGAGAACAATTTCTGTAGTGACACACACTGTTTGTGAACAGCCATCCACTTTCCCATGGATACTCTACAACTTTAAAAACACATCTGTAAGGGTTTGACATTATCAGTGGTTTCATGATCGTGCACTTGGCACCAGCTTCACCTTGTGATTTGGTCCAATTAGAATCTCCAAAGATCATAGTGAAAACATACTCTTTACCGCCCTTTATTGCATGTGCCTCGGCTTTTTCTAACCTTAATATTTTTGGCCATTTGTCACTTTTAGTGTCTCTTTGCTGTCTCATCAAAAGGGCATAGTAAACTCTAAATAAATTATCGGGAAGGGTTGCAATTTTGGTACCAGAACCATTAATTGGAGTGCATCATTCAGAGTGTTTAATGACAGGGGTGTCAACTATTAAATTAGTTAGTATGTTGCTAATTTTACCCATATTACTTTGTTCACTTATGGAGATCAGATCAGACAATGGTAATGGATGTGCATCCAGAGGCCATGACGAAGATGTTTCGGGATAAGATTCACATATCCAACATTTGGAAATATTGAGCACCTTAGCATATGTTTGAGCTAAGGTTAAAGCCGAATTAAGTTTACTGTGAGACTCAAACCATGGATGGAATAATGGATCTGAATTATGGGTCAGAATGGAAACCAACGTAGCAAAGAACAATATCATGTTCACGTTAGTTTGGTTCATACCCTTCAGTGTAATAATTAAAAATGAACCACTGGCCTGGTTTTAACTTAGATTCTGGAGAAAACTTTGTATAACAGTTATGTGGTTTAAATTTTAATACCCCTGTATATATGTTGATTGGAGGCCAAAATAGATATTGAGTGCATACAGTTAGAGTCCAGCTTGGTCGATTTTCAGGGTGGTGTATCCATGAATCATCCCGAACAGATGTAAAACCTACAGCTAGTATAGCTCTGTCATGTGACAACACTTGCAACTGTTCCAGTTGTGACTCTTGAAGCTCAGAATGTCTCTGCTCGCGGAATGAAGACACCCAACCGGAATTCACAAACTCTTGCCAGACTGTCCTTCCGGCAGAATCCCAAGGCTGGAAATGTAGTGAGGTTCCAGCTACTCTGTCTGCTGGTGGTTGTCGCCAAGGAGAGTTCTCAGAATGATAAGGCCTGAATCTTTCAGCGAAGTTCTTGAAGGCCACTGACATAAATCTGTGAAACTATAAACACAAAAACGGAAAACAAGAGAGCTTCATGACCATAAAAACAACTTTATTTTAAACAATTTAATTTTGTTTTGACTCCCATAAGATTATCTGGCGACTAGACTGCAGTTGGTGTAAGCTACTACCCATGAGCCCCCACCCACCATATCTTCATCACGAGGGTGGCCCCCAAGTCACTAAAAGACAAGGTTCTTCCTCATGACTCCATCCTACAGCATTTCGCCAGGTTGTTTAACATTTGGGAGTATGAGCTAATTTACAATGTCTATTATCTATCCATTTAATTTTGGCTAATAATTCTACATAATTTAGATCTGAAGGGGTTGCTAATGATAAACTAATTTTTACGGAATTCTATGTCTGCCCCCCTCTGGAGGAGGTTTCCACACATCATAAAGCCTGAATTCAAACTTTTGCCTGATTGCCTCAGTTAAAACCAACTGATCTATCAGAAGAAAATCTGAATTAAGTGCACAACTGCCATAGCAAGATCTCTCATAGCAACATTTGACCTTCAGCCAAACTGAGCCAATAAATTTATATTATGCAAGGAAATAATACAAGCATGTCTAACCATGTTAGCTCTGTCGTACCACATTTGCCAGTATGATCTCAGAGTGTGATTAACTCTTTTAAATGACAGATGTCATTGTTGGTAGTATGAAAATCGAATGAAGTCCACAGACTTCGTGACATACCTGACCATTTAAGTGTGTTTCCCCTGGTCAGAATCAATAGTGTCTGACACTCCCATCAGGGAATGATGTTTCAAACCAATATTTAGCCATAAAGACAGCAGTACCTATTGATAGTAAAAATTTGCCAACTATAATCAAAACATCCAAGTAACCCTGGCATTTCATAAAGAGTCATTAAATCACGAATTCACAAAACAGCCCTGAGGGTGCAGGTTTTCCCAGCTAAATAGAATAGGGTTACCAAATTGTGTTTTTGACGTCACGCATCTGTTAACATCTTCTGCATGTTTCCTAACAATCCCTTCGCCCATATTGTTTAAACATGAACAAATTAAAAACGCCTAAGTGACGGATACACACTGTGTATCTGGTGTGACCAGAAAAGGAAGCAAGGTTCGGAGCCTATTATCCATCTGATAATTTAGAAACTGTGAGCTGTGAGTGAGGTGTTTCAGTGCACAGATGACATGCCTGAGCAGTGAAGATTTCTGGCGTTCATGCGGCGGCAACCGCAGCTGCCTGGTCAGCAAGGGTCATCCGTCTCACCTCTTAGTGAGAAACCACTCTGCTGCCAACTTGCTCAAAAGTCATGCACAACGCCCAAAGGCATAACGGAAGTCCATGCAGATTTCAGCATTTCAGCTGTTTGCCATTTGCCAACTCACATTTTGAACAACCAAATTAACACTGAGACTTTTAGTCTGTAGTTACTGCTCAACCTGCCTTGCATTCCCCATTGTTCACAAAAGATGAACAGCACAGAAAATCAAATTTGAATTTGGAGTTCCAAATTGTCTAAATGTTTTCTAACATTAAAAAATTCTTAAAGAGCTCTGCACCGTCTTGACCGTCTGGAATTAGTTCAGGTGAAACGAACTAGATTTCCCAAAAATGATGTTTGGCAATTTTAGCATCGTGGACCACTTGTCACACGTCCTGCCGCTCATTAGTCAATAATGCAACGCAGTGCATTTACAGAGTGTAGACAGCAAATAGTTAACATCAAACATTACAAAGACTCGCTTTGCAAAGCAAAAAAGACTGTCTGAACTGTATAAACAAGGCAAAGGCCTTGAGTCATGGTATGAGTTGTGGAGATTAATACCCCTCTCATAGTTATTCTGGTTTTCCCATTCTTAGGTTAGCACAGATGTCATGTAACCAATGCAAAATCTCTACCACTGTATCTGGTATATCTAGTGCGAATGCTGCTTGTGTCAATTCCTGGAAAAACTATTTCAGCTTTAGGAGTTCAGTCATTGAGCCCTGAACTTATCAAATTGAAGAAACTGTTTAACACTGCAGTTTGCAGATGAGCTGCAATCCAACTACATCTGTAGTTACATCGTCAAAAGAATCTCATCATTGAATAGTTCCAGAAATCAGATGTGTCCTAACATCTCAAACAGCTAGACGTGACTGATACACCAGTAAGGTGTTGAATCAAATCTGCCAAAAGACTGGTGAAATAGCGGTTACACTGTTAAACCCAAAAAATAGCTAGTAGCATTGACCAAAGCCCATTAGCAACATCAGTTACTAAAAACAATTGTTGTCCATAGAAATATAAAAAATAACCAGTTTCACATGTCATTGAAATTTGTAAAAAATAACCTGATGAAATCACTCTTTCTCAGGGTCTGAGACAAAATAATTTCTCATTCAGCTGTTGTTTTTCAAGCTGATAAACTAGGGGAGCAAGATTAAAATTATTAGAATTCCCCCAAATTATTAACAAATTATGCACAACACTGCAAATCAAGATTTACACCGGCTTTGAGGCTAGCACTCTCTGCTAATGCTACATCTTTGCAGCTATCATAATAAAAATTCAACAGTGAGATTAGTGTCTGCATCACATCTAAACCCAGTCAATTTCCGAATTTCAGAGTTATTTACCCTACTGTTAGTGATGTGCTTTCCACACGCAAAAATAAACATCAAGCTTTTGTTCAAATTGTCCCTTTTTGCCCAAATTCTCTTTACATTCACATCAATTAGTTAGCATCTGTTTAATCTGACAAATATCTTTAAGAACTTTTAAAACCTTTTCAACATTTTTTGAAAACCCTGTTTAACCCCTTCAGTTTTCTGTTGTCCTTAGGTTAAAATGAGAACACCTTTCAGCACTGTGATTGTATGTTTAGCAACTATTAATCATGTGTTACTGCTTCTGTTTACTGATCTTAAAATGCTTGTCCAATTGTTCCAAAATTAATTATCTCATCTAGCTTAACATCTGCCCACTCCATAACTGAAAAAATAATATAATCTGACCCAGTAGCAAGAAGCTACCAACACAGTACGTACTGAATTTTTCATGAAATGTCAACAGAACATACTCACTCTGCATTGCAGTAGTTAAGTCAGGAGAAGACGCCCGTGAGAGTCGTCCCCGTCCTCACTCGTGGCCCCGGAGTCAGAAGCCCAGTTGTCTGGTACATTCCACCATCTGGTCGTGCGAGAAATAATCTAGACTCCGCTCTCGGAGATAACAGCACCGTGTTATTCCATCCTGCCGACTACGCCAATTGTTAGATCAGGTCCCCACACCAGACAATTAGGATCCAGGCCCGGACACCAGATCCCGTCAGAAAATATCAGTCTTTCGGTAACAGGACAACTAGTCAGCAAGCTGTAGTTACCCCAACCCCACTAACAAAAGATGCAGGACTCTAACCCACAGTAGATGCGGGACTCTAACCCACAATAACAGCAGGTTTCTGTCAGTTATGAAGTTGACCGATGGAAGCCAGAGATGAGCAGAAGCAGGAGACGAAGTGATGATGGTAAAAAGGATATAACAGAATATATTGAACAGTTTTAGTTGCATATGTCTCAATGTTCAGACTTCGTCTGAGGAGTACAGCTCAAAGAACAGTGATATATCAAACGGATTCAACATCCCATAAACCTTGAATTTCCATAAACATCCCCGTTATCTATTTCTTAGACCAAACAATTCATGAAACCCCGTAATCATGGAACTGAACAATAATGAAAATGCATAGGAAATGCAAGGAAAATAATAAGAAATACAAAATATAAAAACATATAAATGAATAAAATAAATGAACAATATATATGAATAGATGAATAAATGATAAATATTTAAATAATCAAATAAATAATTAAATATGAATTATGTGAATGACTAATGATTATAAAATGATTATTAAATGATTATGTAAATAAATGATTATAAATAAAATTAAAAACAAACATAAAATTTAAACACAACACAATAATTTGCATGTAAGGATCTAAGGATCCTTCAGCGGGAACATTTTGGAAATAATACACCTTAACTTATTTACCCTTAAAAGGTGCACATTAGTAATTTAAAGGTATACATAATAATACCTCAAGTGTAGTATTCGTTAGTACCTTAAATGGGACAAATTAGTACCCTTTTTTTTGGGCCCGGTGACAGTTGTGTGTGTTTTTTTTTTTTTTTTCCCGAGAGTGTGCGGATGTCCCGTGACGTGTGTAACGTGTCTCTTCTCTGAATGGAGCCAACATGCGCCTGTCACATGACAAAAAACAAAACGAAGGTCGAGTGGTGAACTAATGTTATCGATTTCTCACAACTTATCTATTAAGGCTGACTTCATAGTTTGTATGAACAAAGTTTGCATAAATAGGAGTGTATGACCACTGTGGACAGGCTGTTCCTTCCATTTCATGGGCTTATCTGACGTGTTCTTTTACTAAAATTAAAATGGTTTTATTATAGTAAAGGTGTAGTAACCATGGTTTTTAGTGCATTGATTACCATTTGTATAAACACAGTTTTACTACAGACACCATGGTTAGTGTGGAAAAAACATGGTTAATTTGTGGTTACTATGGTTTAACTATAGAAACCTTTTTTTTTTTTTTTGGTAGTAAAACCATGGTTAATTATCGTAAGGGTTCACTCCCTAATTTATATAAGTTTGTTTAGATAGTAGATAGAAGGATACAACAATCAAGTCTACACACAAACTGCTTTTTCACAACTCCCATAGGCTAACTGCATCTTCGGCTTCACTTGATGACTCAAGACTGTAAAATTCATCAGTGTAAATAGTTTGCACCACTGAAGGGCGCAATGGTCCGCAAGATGCAAAAACAAGCACGTGCATTTGGAGGACTCCTGAAAGCTTTTTAGCGCCATATGCAATGAGGAACTGAGAATCTATAAAACCATGCTATTATTAGCCATGTCCTTATTTATTAAGACTTACATTACATTACTGAAAATAAATCTGTATCATTAATCCTTTTTGATCTTTTATTTTACAAATGTACAAAAATCGAACCTTTCATTGTAAAATAAGAATTTAAAATGGGAGAGAAATCTCATTATGGAAAAAAAAAAACACAATTACACAACTGCAAGGTCACAATGAATCAATGTATTCAATATTTCTTGTAACCTCCTTTTGCCAAGATAACAACTCTGAGTCTTCACCTGTAATACCTGGTAAGTTTGGAGAACATCTGACAAGAGATTAGAGATCATTCCTTCATATAGAATCACTCTAGACCCTTCAGATTTCCAGGTCCATGTTGGTGCTTCTCCTCTTCAGTTCCCCCCAGGATATCTGGTAGAAAATTAGGTCCACAACGTTAAATGTACAGCAGTATATTGTACACATGGGGTACTTTATCCCTGTGTGCACCAGTGTAATAAAATAAATCGGCTTCTGTTTAAATTTGAACATTTTAACCTTCCTAAGGATTGTAAGTCATCAACATGAACACAGTTTCATATCAGCAGGTGTGAGCAAAAAGAGGAAGAAAGAGAGACTTGAATACACAGACACTCTCGAATAGGTCTAATTTTGACATTATGAAATTCCTTTGAGAAAACCTAATCAAATGAAACACTCGTCCAGCATATTTGCATGTATCAGTAAAGCGAAATTTCCTAGACATTAAAATAATTGTGATGTTTCATTGCAACACTCCAAACTCACAGCATGTTTCAAGGAGCATAATTTTGGATAGAGCACAAAATGTAAAGTGAATCTGAAGTGTATTAATGAGTATTAGCAATGGCTACATATTAAGAGGATTGTTGTTACAATTAAATCAGATTAAAGAATAAACAATGTTTTAAAAAAATGTGCATTTTACAACATGACAGTTTGTTGTGAATTCTTTGCAGCTCATCATGCTTGTTAGAAACTGCACTTGGGTTGTTCAGTTCATTACTGTTTGGCTATTATTAAAAATAATAATAACAATAAATCCTTGAGTGCTCGACCGTTTGCAGCTGCTGAGATGTGCATCTGCACTGGTGAATCCCCAGAGATGAAATATTCAAATACAACAACCGAAAATGAGAGAAAAACACACAGTGAAATGTGAAACACATTGCAATGCACATTTACATTACCCTAAAGTCCAGCCTTTCTAGGAATTTGTGTGCACTTTGAATCAGTCTTAATGTCTGAAAAACTGAAAGAACATAGACGTAATTGTAAAAATGGATATGTTTCTGATTTGTTTAAGATATGACTCTCTTCAAAATATTCCAGTGCTGTTCAAAAGATTTACTTTACGATTAATCTGTTTGACTTAGCAGTTCATCTGAAATCTACAGATGTTTTTTGCACTATATATATATTCTCATGTTCTAGTATGTTTTGAGGGATCTCTGCGAATATCAGCGTAACATCTACTGAAAATGTAAGATAATGTAATTTGTAGTAAGAGGCTGAATCACCAAAAGGAGAAAATCTTTTTTTTTTTTTTTTTTTAAATCTAACCATTATAGTGGTCAGTGTTAGCATTAGTTGGGCTCTTGACACTTACATTTTAAGTGTTAGCTTTTGTTTAGCTGCTGGAACTGAGTTAAAACAGCCAGATAAACCGAAGAACAAAAATCTTCTGGTGGTGATAATTCTGTTTTAAAATAAAACATAATTTGAGCCACTGAAATCATTTAGAGTCAAGTCTTTGACTTACATTTTTTTTTATTGATTGCAACTGCCTTGTGGTTTAAAAGCCTGTGTTTTCTTTCATTTCAAATGGTTTTCTTACACACTCCTCTGATCAAAAAACTGTCAAAAGTTATTCTTTCAGGCACACACAGACATCAGGAATCAGCATATGAATCTCAACAATAGTGACAAACAGCATATTCAGAAACAGATCAACTCTAAACATGAAAGAAAAAGTGACTAAAAAGTCATATAAAAACAGTAAAAATGAAAGAAAATAGAATAAAAGAAATTACAATGACAGTTCAGCTCATAATTTGTTCAAGCCGCAATGCATGATGGGAGTCATGGATGAGTTTTGATTGGCTACAACAGACGTTTTTGATGGTCACCGTTGTTGTGCTTCTCATGCTGATGTTTGATGTCTGTGTGTCTAAACTTTTTTTTTTATTATTAACTTTTTTGGTCAAAATAAGTTTTAATGACATCTATCTATATACCAATATAATCAATAAAGAAAACCTAACTCACTTATTCAGGTCACTTCATAATGATTATGTCAAAGCATATTTAATACCATATAATAACCTTTCCTCTGGTTTGTCTGGTTGTTATAACTCAACTACAACATCCAAACAAAATCTAATAATAAAAAGTTAAGGGTAAAGAGCCCAACTAATACAAACACTTAGATTAGATTTTCTCCTTTTGGCGATTCTGCTTATTAACATCAGGTGTCTTCAATAATGGTCAGTCATCACTCAGTGAATCACTTAATTACCTCATTAACTTTAACACTGCTTCAGTGTTCATTTTAACAATCTTGAGTATGGACTCAAACTCCTGGGAGAGTTCATTTAACACTGGGCTTTTTGCTGTGTAGACATTGCTTTTTTTTAGTTTGTCATAGCTATTAATTTTAGGTATTCTTTACTCAAATATATAGGATAGAATCTACCTAAACAAACTGAGTGAAAATTGTTACCTAATGTTACCTAATTTTATTGAGTAGATTCTAATTGTTTTTTACAGTGTATGATATTGTTCTGACAATGTTTTCATATGACCATATTTACTTACATGCAACATGTAAGTAAATATTAAATTTAACATATAGTCATGCGTGCAATTTGACTTTGATGTTAGAGCCATGCAGTAAAGTGATACAGACATACAGACAGATATATGCACAAAAAACAACATCAAAGATACTGTACATAATCTGACAAGACAGCAACAGGACAAAAGCACTAAAACACTGAACAACAGATAAACAGTATGCTGAGAGCAGACATGTAGTTATTTTGATGGATGGGAGCACTGGTTCTGCCCTCTATGTAAGGCTGACCACCCATTTTCCACGTGATATAGACATCGCCAAGTTTAGGACTGGTGACCTCACACACATGAGAGACAGTTTCTGTGTTCATACTTTCAGGTTTGTAAATGTTATCACTGGGGTTCTTTCCATCTGAATTGGAGGAAGTGATAAAGGTTTATTAAACATAATAATGAATAACAATAGTGTATCAAGGCAATCTAGTCTTTTTGACCGCAAAATCATTTCAAATGATCTTGCAGGCAAAACTTTTTTTTTTTTTTCAAAACCTTTCAGCATCTATAACTGCACTTAGTACCACAAAGTTAATTATAAGTTTTACACCGACTTACCTCCTTTTTTAAAACTGATTTCCTGCTTGATGTCTCTGTTATTATTTGTGTCACGGATGGTGCAGGTGACAATTTCACCATCAAACCATTTCTTTGTATCGACAGTGACATTGAATTTTTGAATATACTGTGAAATGTCATTAGAAAATTTGACTTTTACTGTTCTCACATCGATTCCAGCTTCTTTCACTGAGCATGACACTGAAGCTTTTTCCACTATTTCTATTATATCTCCAGAAAGAACAGCTTCCAAGACAACTTCAATCATTTAAAAATATTTCTCTCTGAATTGGTGGATTCAATGTCAGTGCAAATTTATCTAAAACGGAGTAAGAAAGTAAACATCTGTAAATTTGCAATGAACTGTATATATGTGAACTGGGACCAGTGTATCTTTGTGTGAATTTGAAATAGAAATCAAAGCATAAATTAGAGAGAGCATACCAACAATAGATGACTTAGCTTTGAAGTTTGTCGTTGTGAACAGTTTTCAGTAAGGTGAGGTGTGACCTCACAAGTATACTGAGTATTCACATCCCCCATCTTATTGCTGACTTCATAAAAAGTGTATGCTGTGTAATGACCTGTATCATTCAGTTTGCTTTCCAGTTTTAGCTGGCTCATGCTGTTGATATTATTCACTTTCCATTGTACATCAATCTTCTTGGGATAGAAATCCTCAATGACACACATGACAGATGTACTTTTTGGAGTTGGTACAATGACTAAGCTCAGGGTTGGTGTCTGTGGTTTCACTGTAATTAAAACAATGTTTATGGACAATAAAAATATGTGAAGGACATCTGAAATTTTGCAAACTTCATATTTGACTGTATAGCTCAACAGTTTAATTGATTATTCATCCAGTAATGTCTGTTGTTACCTGTTGTGATTGTTTTTGTGACTTTTCCTGATGGGTGTTCTGCGTCACAAGTAATTTACTTTGATCCCATTTTGTTTCATTAATAGTTATGTGACTGACTTTCAGCATCTTGTCTTTAGATCCTATTGTAGGGTACTGGATGAAATCAGTCAAAGCGTTTCCGCGCTGATCCAGCCATTTGAATCTGACAGATTCAGTGGGTGAAAACTCGGTGGCCAAACAACCAACAATTAGGGAACCAGGTGGGGATTCACATGGAGACATCATAAACACTTTTGGTGCTTTGGAAACTTCACCTGAAAGAGTGAAAGCACACAAAACACAAGCTAGTACACACACACACACACACACACACTGGTGAAGCAAAATACAATGGACTTAATTGACTTAACAGTTGCTTCAGCAACCCCAGAAATTCCCCTAAAACATTTTTATCTGGAAGGAATTATACAGGCAGCATTAATAAATTAGTTATTTATGTAACACTAAATAAATAAATAAATAAATATGTGCATGTTTAATTTCATTAGTCACAAATAAAACATTTAATTAATTAAACTGTTAGTAAAAACATAGTTGAATAATAAAATAACCTATTAAAATCGATGTGTGAAAACCTGTAGTAAACGCCCAGCTTCTCTGTAAATGATCTACCGATCTCCACTCAGCAATTAAAATTCGTCTGACCAAAACCTTTTATCTTAACTAACTTAATCTAATCTACAGGCCTGCGTAATAGCCACTGACTACAAACAAACAGGCTAGGCGATTTTATGCTGTAACAACACAGTCATTAAGACCTTCTGGTCAAAATATGGAAATATAACAACTTGTAACAACTCAGGTAAGTATTTCAGGTAAGTATTATACAAATGACTCAGATAAGTGATACATGAATGGACTTTCCTTTTACACAAGTATCTTAAAATTACACAGTGCACCATGGTTGTCACGGTAACTCTACTCTCTCAACTGCCATTGGAATTTGGAAAATGCAGCTTGGCGTTTCAGTGCAAACTCATATCAAGCACATATTAAAGTAATTTAAATTAAACTATATACACATGTACGCAGAAATAGACATAAACAGATACAAAATAAATATATACAAATAATTTAATACTTTTCTGACCCAAACTACCAAACTATTCAGGGTGGTCACATATATATACCCTAACCGTTCCCCTGAACCTACCCCTCACACAAAATTTCCTGTATTTTTAGATTTTCAAAAAACGTCATTCTCTGTGTTTTATAGGTTTGTTTTGGTCAGTGGCTAACAAAAGAACTGATTTACAGGGTCTTAAATTTGTGAAAGCATAGTAACACTCAATAATGCTCATCTCGAAACAACCTGTCACATGTCTGAATCTCGCAAATGGAGTAAGTTCAAGAACTCACCAGCCTTTATGCTAGATTCCAATCAATGATGGGTTACTCTATGGCCTAGGGCAATATGCCACTGGGGTATATATACCAGCGCATTGTAGTGCAGCCTTTGCTAACAACTGCAACTGGATTTATATGTATACCTGAATTCACTGTTATCCCACCGGTTACAGTTGTGACCATCAATGTGTTTACTCATGCATTGACCACAGTCAACAAATGGGATAATTGTGAATTCATATATTAATACAAGACACCTTAACAATAATGTGCACCAAAGATCTTTTTCACATCTTTATGTTAACATACTTTACTAGCCTTTTGTTTTAGAGCTTTAATGCAGCCATCATCTCACGGTGCAAACAGGAAATAAACTGTTAAAACTGCTACAAAAATAAACCTAGTTCATATATTAATACAAGACACCTTAACGATAATGTGTACCAAAAATCTTTGTCACATCTTTATGTTAACATAGCCTTTTGTTTTAGAGCTTTGATGCAGTCATCGTCTTATGGTGCAAACGGGAAATAAGCTGCTCAAAAACTGCTACAAAAATAAACTTGCGAGCTGAACAATGCCGGGCGGTTATGTGCACAGCACAACACCCCCTCTAAAACTTAACAAACTCAGCAATTACTCTTTACTTAGATTACATAAAAGTGATAGAATGTTGTGTTGCAAAAATGAGTACACCCCACTGATCTTTATATAATGACTGGATCGCTCATTGCGTTCTAAATTGCCATGAGGCAGTGAAGCGACCGGAAGTGTTCGATCTGCCATCTTACTATTCCCTACCTGCAGAGAGCACCATTGACGCACAGCTAAACTACTGACCTAAAATCACCCGATTTTAAGTGTATCAGTCACAGAGGACTAGTTTTTATGATATGTGTTTGTAAATTAATTAAGTTGGCTTGAGAAAGCCAACTTACTGATATGCTATTTAAACTTAATATTATTATTAATCTTCTTACTAAAACTGTTAACTCTAACTCCTCCTAGAGCTTTAACTATTCAAGACTATTCAAACTGTTAAAACTCCCAGAATCCTTTGAGACTCAATCGAACTTCCCTTCTATGTACTGTATTTCTAATCTATCTATCTATCTATCTATCTATCACTAGCCAAGACTAGCTAGTCATGGTAGTACCTTGCTAATCATGCTAGAAACATGCTAACAACATGCTAGTAACTTGTTAATCATGCAGGTAACATGCTAACAACATGCTAGTAACTTGTTAATCATGCAGGTAACATGCTAACAACATGCTAATCATGTTAACAACATACTAATAACTTCCTAATCATGCTAATAACATGCTAATCACAGTGATGCCAGTAACGCGTTACTTAGTAGCGCGTTACTCTAATATGACCACTTTTTCCAGTAACGACTAATCTAATGCAATACTATTTCCATACCAGTAATCAAATTAAAGTTACTTGTCCAAGCCACTGTGCGTTACTATTTCTTAATTTTTTTTTTAAGCAAAACCTATTTGGTTTTTTACTTGCGACTCTGCAAGTGACGTCACGTCATCTGCACAGGTCATATTTTCAGGACAACTCAGGCATCTATTAGCCGTCTTTAAGATGTTTATGAACAACAATGGAGGGAAAACTGAGATCTTACAGTTTTCTAGCTGGAAATATAGTCACTATTTTGAGTTTGTATCAGCCAAAGATGATAATATTAATTCTTGTACACTCTGTGCTGGCGACAAAGTGTTATCTAGCTTTAAAAACACTACGTTAAACTTGAAAAAACATCGCAGTCGCAGCACGCCACAGTGAAACTTTCAGAGAGAGTCCCACCTGGTGGTGCGAAGCAGAGAGCTGTGACCGCTGCAGAAGGTCTTCCACCACCCAAACAACAAAAACTGGACTTCAGTACAAAACCAGTAAGTGGTGGAGAGTTAAAGAAGTTGGTCGGGCAGTATGTTGTTGTCAAGAAAGAAAAAAAAAAAGACTTGTTTCTCTAAAAAGTATTTATGTTATATGAAGTCAAGAAAGACTTATTTTTCTAAAAAGTATTTATGTTAAATTAAGTCAAGAAAGACTGTCTTTATTTATTTTTATACAAACGTGTATTTCTGTCTGGAAATAGTTTTTAAGTTCAACTTAAAATGTCAGGAGATACATTGTTGACGTTACTGTTAAAATGCACCAACAATAAAGTAAGCATTGGCAAAACAGGTTGTCGTTTTTATGTTTTGGGGGGGTTGTTATTGGCAGCTGCTGAAAGTAACTAATAAAGTAACTTGTAATCTAACTTAGTTACTTTTAAAATAAAGTAATCAGTAAAGTAACTAATTACTTTTGAAAGGAGTAACACTGTGGCAACACTGGCTAATCATGCTAGCAACATGCTAGTAACTGGCTAATCATACTAGTAACATGTTAACAGAATGTTAATCATGTTAAAATCATGCTAGCAACATGTTAATAACTTTCTAATCATGCTAATAACATGCTAATCATGTTGAAAATATCCTAGCAACATGCTAGTAATGTGCTAATCATGCTAGTAACTTGCTAATCATGCTAGTAACTTGCTAATCATGCTAGTAACATGCTAATGATATGCTAATCATGTTAAAATCATGCTAGCAACATGGTAGTAGCTGGCTAATCATGCTAGTAACAAGCTAATGACATGCTTATCATGTTAAAATCATGTTATCAACATGCTAATTTTTTGGTAATTATGCTAATAACATGTTAATCATGCTAGAAACATGTTAGCAACATGCTAATCATGTTAAAATCGTTCTACAACATGCATTATCAGCTGACTTTTTCCATCCATCCATCCATCCATCCATCCATCCATCTCTGACAGACTGTATCGCCTTCAAAACATTCAAACTCTAACCTATTAAAACTACTTTAAACTTAAAACTATTTCAGATTGAAAACCATTAAACTTGAAACATTTTAAAACTTTTTAAACTTTTTAAACCCTTTAAACTTTTTCAAACTTTCTGGTCCGGCTTTCTCAAGCCATCTTAAAGTTTGTCTTGACAAACTTTTTTTATCTAGTTTTTGCTTAAAATCTTATCTACAGAATTTATCGTCTTTTCGAACCGGATAAGCAATGTTTTGAAATCGTTCAGGTGGGTGTGTCAGCTGCGCACTTAATGACACAGTTCTGATCAAACACAAAATATATTTTTTAACGTAAGGAATTATGCAGGAAATAGTAAGCATGAACATATATCTGGAATTAGTATCTAAAATTGATTCGAATATATAATAAAAAATACAATACAAGCCTGTTATATTGCTCTATGCTGTATTGAAATTCAAATCTTGGAAATAAAGCATGATGCCTTTAAATCCGTACCAAATGTAATTAGTCAGCGTTACATCAAGTTATGATGTGCATATTTTAATGTCCCTAAGTGAGCAACATCTATTTAAAACTCTTAAAGATCGCGCAAATTCTATTATATTAAGTGCCTTAAATTACATTTATCTGACTATAACACTAACTGATTTTGCTCAATTTCGTCAATGAAAATAGTCTGAAACAAAGTCACAACAAGCCGCATCTCTATTCAAACACAGATGTGTTCCGTTTATGAATGAACGGGCGTTTTTAAACGAATCTGAGTCATTGATTTAATTACCCATTCCTAAAGAGTCGCTTCATTCCTGAATAAATGATTCAGTGATAAAATCAGTGACTTAACGCCATCTGCTGACAGTTTTAGTTTCATTTTTAAAGTTTAATTTTCATTTTATCTTTATAGTTATTTAAATCATTTTAAAATGTTATATTTAACATTTTTGCATTGTTAACGTTTATTATTAACATTTATCTCAACATGAATGTTATGTAGGCTGAATTAAACGTTTAAATCATTACCTGCTTCAGAATGATGTGAACGAAATCATTGTTGAAACATGCATTTAGCCTGTAACGTTACGAATAAAAATACTATAACAAAACAGCACAAACTGTGCAAGGCAAATTATATGTATACAAAGCATAAATCTTTAAGTTTTCAGAATGAGCATTTTGTCATTTGTAAACATGGTGAACGTCCGATGTTTATCATGTTCATGATGTTCGCTACTGTAATGTATATTTTTAATAAGCAGAGGGAATTCCCGACATTAAACAATAACCGTTTACATGCTTAGGACGTTTGCGCTGTGAGAATGTACAGTGAGACGTCAAATATGAAAACGCTGACTTGTTAGGTGATGTTTTCTCATTAAAGTCGTATTATTTCCCATTAATTCAGTAGAATGTTTGCGAATACTAGGGAATAGCAACATGGCGGCGCAGTGGCTTTACTTCTATGACGTCATGAGCAATCCAGTTCTCTATTATAGATCAGTGGTACCCTCCTGAAAGTTACCAAAACAAAACAAAACAAAAAAAAAAAGGATAGGTTTAAGGCTATTTTTGATCATCAGGTAAGTATATTGATCCAAAACTGTTAATGAAAAGTAATTTCCTGACAATTAAAAGTGTTAAATATGCCCATTCTTGGGGTAAACCATTTATTTCTGTTAAAGATGTGAAAACACAGGTTTAGACAAGAAGCATTTCTCGCTGCATATAGACTGAAACTTATCACATTCTGTTAGTGTCAGATATCGTAATACAGTAGTACAAATAATAACATTTTATAATGCAAATGTCTACACAGGCATATGGCACTGGACACCAGGGCTGGGGGTAACGCATTACAAGTAACACAAGTTACGTAATAATATTACTTTTTTTTCAAGTAACTAGTAAAGTTACGCACTACTTTTGAATTTCTAAGAAAATATCTGAGTTACTTTTTAAAATTAGTAACGCCAGTTACTTTTTTCCCTATTTAATGGTTGATAAGTCTCCTGTTGGGAAATGATAAACATGATGTTACTGTATTCAAGACTAAATGTGAACTTGCATTAATTCATCTCACTCACAAAAAATGGATTCAGTATAAAAACAATGAAATGCAAACTCAGAATATGATGCATCTACTGTAGCCTACGTTTTCACTGTGTTCACCCCTCATCACTTCAGCAAAAGCACATTAACGCATACTTTATGAAACTATCCTGTTGTCATTTTCATTTGAAAATTTAACTTTCAACTGTTTCTAGTGCATGTGGTAAAGAGGTTTGCATACTTCAGCTAAGGAAAGAGGCTTGTACTAGAAATGCAAACAGTAACATTTTGTATTTGTACAGTAAATGTGTGTGAGATCAAAAAGACTTTTTAATTCGGCTTATTCAGTAATCAAATGTTATACCTATCTATACAATACAGTGGAATATTGCAATAAGTATAGTATACCACCCCTATTAGTCAACCATTTTTTATTTTATTTTATTTATTTATTTATTTACTTATTTAATTTTTGTTATTATAACCTCATTGGGGGCTGAGCCCCCCTAAAATGAAAATCCTAGAATCGCCCCTGTTGAACATTATAACAATTTGCTTTATTTACCGGCATTATTTATAAATGTAATCATTTTGTGCTTATTTGTGTTTAACCTAAACTACAAGTAGTGTTAATGTAGACTTGCATACCGGTAGCCTATCTAAATATGATTTTATAATTTTATGCTATATTGACCTACCTCATTACCCTTGACTATAATGAGCAGCAATAAACTACATTTTGGTATTTTATAATGCCTAGTCGTACTTCTGTGGATATTTTGGTGAAAGTAACTCAAAAGTAGTGTAACGCATTACAATTCAGAGAAAGTAATATTGCAATGTAACTAATTACATTTAAAAGACAGTAACTAGTACTATATAATGTATTACATTTTGGAAGTAACTTGCCCAACACTGCTGGACACATTACTCTTAGTATCACATTCAGTCCTCAAGAAATACCTGACACAAATTCATAAACACTGTAACAAAATAGATCTGAACATGTTTGGTGCCCACTCTCACATGGCATGGTAAAAAAATAGGACAAATAACTTCATTAAGGTATTGCAAACTCCTTTAACATGAACAAGCAAGTCATGCATATATAACCATGTAAATGACTATTAAAAACAGATGCATGAGTGCTGCCAGCATTGCTTAGAGCAGGGGTGCCCAAGCCTATTCCTGGAGATCTACCTTCCTGCAAAGTTTTGTTCCAACCCTGATCAAACACACCTGTATGTAATTATCAAGTGCTCCTTCAGATCCTAATTAGTTGGTTCAGGTGTGTTTGATCAGGGTTGGAGCTGAACTCTGCAGGAAGCTCTCTAGGAACAGGGTTGAGCAGCCCTGCTTTAGAGGTTGCAGTAGAAGGTCCGCTTTTCAGGGCTCAGACCATACGCTGCACACTGCAACAAGTCGGTTTGCGCTGGCGTCATCCAAGAAGGAAGCCTCTTCTGAAGCTGGCTTACAAGAAAGGCCGCAAACAGTTTGCTGAATACAACTTGTCCAAGAGTATGAATTACTGGAACCATGTACTATGGTCTGATGAGACTAAGATAAACTTGTTTGGCTCAGATGGTGTCCAGTAGGGATAGGCGATATGGGCTTAAAAAATTATTACGAAAATTTCTGGTATTATTGCGATAATGATATCAATGAAGATAATTCAGGGAATCCTGTTTCTTTAGAGAAAAGTATTATCTTTCCTATTTTTACCCAAAATAGAGCATAACTGTGTACACACATACAATAATGACTGTTTAATTCACTGGAAGCCGGAGGGCACCCTTGCGCAGAAACTCCACATATGCTTCATAGCAGAAGTAATAGTACAAACAACCAGTGTTGGGGAGTAACTAGGTACATGTAACGGAATTACGTAATTTAATTACAAAATAAATGTGATTGTAATTAGTTACAGTTACTGAGAAAAAAAGTGTAATTAAATTACAGTTTCTTCTGAAAAATGTCAGTGATTACAAAGAGGATTACATCTGAATTTTTTCACACATTTCACACACTGACTTACAGATTTAATTGACTTCTTTTATAAATGGCACTGACTGCTCTAAAATGAGACACCAATGTTTCAGGAGTTTAGGACACAAAATAGGTCACATGCTTATTCGATAACTGTTTTATTTCCTATTTGGTTTTATGCATAAACTTTATTTTTTATGTTTTTTCCAAGGCACTGGTAGATGCTAGTGTCATAACTATGCAAACATTTGATTTCAAACCCAGTATCATAGCTATTAAACTTTTTCTTGTTATGATGTTATCTATGTTATGATCTTGTTATGACATATAGCGCAACTGCGCTCAAGGTGACCCGAGTTCGATTCCCGTCTCGAGGTCCTTTGCCGATCCCACTACCCTCTCTCCTCCCAGCTCTTTCCTGTCATCTCTCTACTGTCCTAACACAATAAAAGGCATAAAAAGTCCAAAAAAAAAAAAAAAATGAATTTGTCGTGGCTGTGCTTTAAATTAAATTATTACGCGGCTCTGTGGTTATTCCCCAATAACAACTGGTAGAAGCTAATAACTCAGACTCATTCAGGGCAACTTAAGTCAGTGCTATATGCTTGATAATTTGTCTTGGCGGAAGCTTTGTTTTTGCTTAGCTAATAAAATATTAAAGATTAATTCAATATTGTGTGGACAATTTCTTAATTCTGTCATCCTGGTATCGCAGACTCACTCTATTGTTTCATACAAACGTAGCTGCTACCATTTTTTTATTTTTTGTACACTGTAATGGATAATAAGATAACTAACAAACTAGTACTACTTCCTTAATTATTTATGTGGTGAAATGTTGTGTAAGAAAAGCGGTATGACTGCACTGTATCCCTAAAATGTCTAGTTTGAACTTGCCGTTTGGTAGCAACTGATTTCTTCATGGAAGCTTTGCGTTCAAATATTTCAACTCAGATCTAATTATTTTGACACGAAACATCTAAATAATCTATCAAGCAGTTGTGTAATAAGTGGGATAATGTTGTTGAAAATGTAGCCAGTTATCGCAAAATAAAGATGTGTATTATCCCTTACTTATTATAATCTTAATTCAAGTGATAAAAGGATTTTGAAAGTCTGACAGTAATCAGTGTTGAGTACTACTGTAAGGTTAAATCTGCCTTGTTTACATGTTTCAAAATGATTAACAGTTGAAAATATTAGAAATTTTGAAAAGTAATCAAAAAGTGATTAAAAGTAATAAGTTACATTACTTATAACTTATAAAGTAATTGAAATGTTACACTACTTATTACATTTTAAATCAAGTAACTTGTAATCTGTAACCTATTACATTTCCAAAGTAACCTTCCCAACACTACTGACGACGCATCAGGAAATCTCTAATCAAGTTATCGCTGCAGCTGAAAAGAACGCAGATAGAGAAATTTAAACTGAGAGAACTTGACAACAAACATATGATTGCTACAATATATGGTTTATCTCTGTTCTTCAAGCAATCTTGGGTATTTTTATACAGATAAAGTATATTTATAATGCAATGCTAATCGACATAACTTTTATAATACTATAAAATAGTATGATTTCTGCCACATTCTATGATATGAAGCCACGTCTGATCCCAAAAGGTTATTTCAAACACTCGACTATGTTTTGAAGTTAGAGTAAAAGCATGTAAAACAAAAAAAAAACAAAAAAAACAATATCTTTGTTGGACAACAGGTTTGAAAACAGGCTCATACACATAAAAAACTGTATCGCACACATGCTACTGTAGACTTTAACGTTATTATCGTGGGAAGACTGATTCTTATTATGGGGAAAATTTTGACAAGTATATCGCAAACGATAAGATATTGCCCTTCCCTAGTGTCCAGCATGTGTGGTGATGCCCTGGTGAGGAGTACCAAGAAAATTGTGTCTCTCCTACAGTCAAGCATGGTGGTGGTGGCATCATGGTCTGGGGCTGCATGAATGCTGCTGGTACTGGGGAGCTGCGGTTCATTGAGGGAAACATGGATTCCATTATGTACTGTACAGAAAGCAGAACATGATGCCTACCCTTCATAAACTGGGCCGAATGGCAGTTTTCCAACATGATAATGACCTCAAACACACCACCAAGATGACAATTGCCTTGCTGAGGAAGGTGCAGGTGAAGATGATCTGACCTGAACTCTATTGAGCACCTATGGGCATCCTCAAGCAGAAGGTGGAGAAGCACCATGTGTCTAACATCCAGCAGCTCCATGATGTCATTATAGAGGATTTGAAGAGGATCCCAGCAATAACCTGTGCAGCTCTGGTGAATTCCATGCTCAGAATGATTAAGGCAGTAATAGATAACAATGGTGCTAACACAAAATATTGACACTTTGGACACAGTTTTGACAACTTCACTTAGGGTGTACTCACTTTTGTTGCCAGCTGTTTTGACAATAATGGCTGTATGTTGAGTTATATTTAGGGCGCAGTAAATATACACTGCTATACAAGCTGCACATTGACTACTCTAAAATATATCCACGTTTAATTTCTATAGTATTGTCCCTTGAGAAGATACTAAAATGACTGCTGAAATGTGAGGGGTGTACTCACTTTTGTGAGATACTATATATTATATTTATATATTTGGAATAAGCCTTAGAATTGTAAAATGAAGCATGGTATAGCATTAATAAAATAAGCATGTAATGCTGTTGCAGGCTTCTATTTTCAGTTTGAACATCTCAACCTTTCTAAGAATTCATCATCAACACAGTTTCACTTTAGCATGTGTGAGAAAAAAGAGGATGAAAGAGAAACCTGAATACATGGACACTCTCGAATAGATCTAATTTTGAGATTTTAAAATTCCTTCGAGGAAACTTAGTCAAATTGTTGCAACACTCCGAATTCTCAGCATGTTTTCAGTGGCATAATTTTGAAAAGACCACAAAATGCAATTCAAGTAAGTCTTAAGTGTTTTATTGAGCATTAGCAGTGATGGCTACATTTTAAGAGAACGTTGTTACAACTGAATCAGATCACAGAATGAACAATGATTAAATAAATATTATACATTTTACAGCATGGCAATTTGTTTTTGAATTGTTTGTAACTCTTCAAGCTTGTTAGAAGCTGCACATGGGTTGTTCACTTCATTACTGTTTGGCTATTATTAAAAAAATAAATAAAAAAATTATTTGACTGCTCAACAGTTTGCAGCTGCTGAATGTGAGATGTGCAGCTGCACTGGTGGATCCCCAGAGATTAAATATTTAAATGCGACAACCGAAAACTGAGAGAAAAACACATAAAGTGATGAGAAACACATTGCACCTAGGACCCTATGTTTAATTTGTTTCCC